>NC_057803.1:637817541-638043510 GCF_018294505.1 Triticum aestivum
ATCTTTATGTCTCGACCATTTCGAGACTCCTCGTCATGTCCCCGATCTCATCCGGGACTCTGAACTCCTTCGGTACATCAAAACTCATAAACTCATAATATAACTGTCATCGAAACCTTAAGCGTGCGGACCCTACGGGTTCGAGAACAATGTAGACATGACCGAGACACGTCTCCGGTCAATAACCAATAGCGGAACCTGGATGCTCATATTGGCTCCTACATATTCTACGAAGATCTTTATCGGTCAGACCGCATAACAACATATGTTGTTCCCTTTGTCATCGGTATGTTACTTGCCCGAGATTCGATCGTCGGTATCTCAATACCTAGTTCAATCTCGTTACCGACAAGTCTCTTTACTCATTCCGTAATACATCATCTTGCAACTAACTCATTAGTTGCATTGCTTGCAAGGCTTAAGTGATGTGCATTACCGAGAGGGCCCAGAGATACCTCTCCGACAATTGGAGTGACAAATCCTAATCTTGAAATATGCCAACCCAACATGTACCTTTGGAGACACCTGTAGAGCACCTTTACAATCACCCAGTTACGTTGTGACGTTTGGTAGCACACAAAGTGTTCCTCCGGTAAACGGGAGTTGCATAATCTCATAGTCATAGGTGCATGTATAAGTCATGAAGAAAGCAATAGCAACATACTAAACGATCGAGTGCTCAGCTAACGGAATGGGTCAAGTCAATCACATCATTCTCCTAATGATGTGATCCCGTTAATCCAATAACAACTCTTTGTCTATGGTTAGGAAACATAACCATCTTTGATTAATGAGCTAGTCAAGTAGAGGCATACTAGTGACACTCTGTTTGTCTATGTATTCACACATGTATTATGTTTCCCGTTAATACAATTCTAGCATGAATAATAAACATTTATTACGAAATAAGGAAATAAATAATAACTTTATTATTGCCTGTAGGGCATATTTCCTTCAGAGGGAGGCGGCAGGGGCTTGGTGCAGCTGCCCTCCCTCCACCCACTATATATAGGGCCCCTAGGGGGGGCGCCGGCCCTAGAGATTGGGTCTCAAGGGGGGCGGCGGCCAAGGGGGGTGGCTTGCCCCCCAAACCAAGTGGGGCGCCCCCCACCCCTAGGGTTTCCAACCCTAGGCGCAGGGGAGGCCCAAGGGGGGCGCACCAGCCCACTAAGGGCTGGTTCCCTTCCCCACTTCAGCCCATGGGGCCCTCCGGGATAGGTGGCCCCACCTGGTGGACCCCCGGGACCCTTCCGGTGGTCCCGGTACAATACCGGTGACCCCCGAAACTTTCCCGATGGCCGAAACTGGACTTCCTATATATAATTCTTCACCTCCGGACCATTCTGGAACTCCTCGTGACGTCCGGGATCTCATCCGGGACTTCGAACAACTTTCGGGTTACCGCATACTAATATCTCAACAACCCTAGCGTCACCGAACCTTAAGTGTGTAGACCCTACAGGTTCAGGAGACACGCAGACATGACCGAGACGACTCTCCGGCCAATAACCAACACCGGGATCTAGATACCCATGTTGGCTCCCACATGCTCCTCGATGATCTCATTGGATGAACCACGATGTCAAGGATTCAATCAATCCCGTATACAATTCCCTTTGTCAATCAGTACGTTACTCGCCCGAGACTCGATCGTTGGTATCCCAATACCTCGTTCAATCTCGTTACTGGCAAGTCACTTTACTTGTACCGTAATGCATAATCCCGTGATCAATCAATTGGTCACATTGAGATCATTATGATGATGCATTACCGAGTGGGCCCAGAGATACCTCTCCGTCATACGGAGTGACAAATCCCAGTCTCGATTCGTGCCAACCCAACAGACACTTTCGGAGATACCCGTAGTGCACCTTTATAGTCACCCAGTTACGTTGTGACGTTTGGCACACCCAAAGCACTCCTACGGTATCCGGGAGTTGCACAATCTCATGGTCTAAGGAAATGATACTTGACATTCGGAAAAGCTCTAGCAAACGAACTACATGATCTTTGAGCTATGCTTAGGATTGGGTCTTGTCCATCACATCATTCTCCTAATGATGTGATCCCGTTATCAATGACATCTAATGTCCATAGTCAGGAAACCATGACTATCTTTTGATCAACGAGCTAGTCAACTAGAGGCTCACTAGGGACGTGTTGTGGTCTATGTATTCACACATGTATTACGATTTCCGGATAACACAATTATAGCATGAACAATAGACAATTATTATGAATAAGGAAATATAATAATAACCATTTTATTATTGCCTCTAGGGCATATTTCCAACAGTTTCTTAGGTATTCCACCCTTAAAAGTATAATTAGCAAGCATGGTGGAAATTTCAGCTTCCGGTATCTTTCTTTTATTTGTAACAATATCTTTCATATACTTAGCATAAGGATTCATTTTGAGCATATCAGTTAATCGCATACGCAAAAAGATAGGTCTAATCATTTCAGCAAAGCGCTCAAAATCCTCACCATCCTTTTTCTTGGATGGTTTGAGAGGAAAAGGCATGGGTTTCTGAACCCAAGGCTCTCTTTCCTTACCGTGTCTCCTAGTAACAAAGTCTTTCTTATCATAACGTCGATTCTTTGATTGTGGGTTATCAAGATCAACATCAGGTTCAATTTCTATATCATTATCGTTACTAGGTTGAGCATCATCATGAACATTATCATTAACATTATCACTTGTTTTAGGTTCATTACCAGATTGTGTTTCAGCATCAGAAATAGAAATATCATTTGGATTCTCAGGTGTTTCTGCTATAGGTTCACTAGAAGCATGCAAAGTCCTATCATTTTTCTTTTTCTTCATTTTAGAAGGATTAGGTGCATCTATATTATTTCTCTGGGAATCTTGCTCAATTCTCTTAGGATGGCCTTCAGGATACAGAGGTTCCTGAGTCATTCTACCGGTTCTAGTAGCCACTCTAACAGCATAATCATTATTTTTACTATTCAATTCATTGAGCAAATCATTTTGAGCTTTAAGTACTTGTTCTACTTGAGTGGTAACCATAGAAGCATGTTTACTAATAAGTTTAAGTTCACCTTTAACATTAGCCATATAATCACCCAAGTGTTCAACCATATTTGAATTGTATTTCAATTGTCTACCAAAATAAGCATTGAAGTCTTCTTGCTTAACCATAAATTTATCAAACTCATCTAAGCATGGGCTAGCGAACTTAGTAAATGGGATTTCAGCTTTATCATATCTATAGAGAGAATTTACCTTTACTACCTGTATCGGGTTATCAAGACCATGAGTTTCTTCAATAGGTGAAGGATTAAGATCATATGTTTCCTCAATAGGCGGTAAATTAAGACCATGTATTTCTTCAATAGGAGGTAGATTCTTAACATCTTCAGCTTTAGTACCTTTTTCTTTCATAGATTTCTTTGCCTCTTGCATATCTTCAGGACTGAGAAATAGAACACCCCTCTTCTTCGGAGTTGGTTTAGGTATAGGCCCAGGAGTTGGTTCAGGAAGTGTCCAATTATTTTCATTTGTCAACATATTATTCAATAGAATTTCAGCTTCATCCGGTGTTCTTTCCCTGAAAACAGAACCAGCACAACTATCCAGGTAATCTCTGGAAGCATCGGTTAGTCCATTATAAAAGATATCAAGTATTTCATTTTTCCTAAGAGGATGATCAGGCAAAGCATTAAGTAATTGGAGAAGCCTCCCCCAAGCTTGTGGGAGACTCTCTTCTTCAATTTGCATAAAATTATATATATATATCCCTTAAAGCAGCTTGTTTCTTATGAGCAGGGAAATATTTAGCAGAGAAGTAATAAATCATATCCTGGGACTACACACACAACCAGGATCAAGAGAATTAAACCATATCTTAGCATCACCCTTTAATGAGAATGGAAATATTTTAAGGATATAAAAGTAACGAGTTCTCTCATCATTAGTGAACAGGGTGGCTATATCATTTAATTTAGTAAGATGTGCCACAACAGTTTCAGATTCATAGCCATGAAAAGCAATCAGATTCAACCAAAGTAATTATATCAGGATCAACAGAGAATTCATAATCCTTATCAGTAACAAAGATAGGTGAAGTAGCAAAAGCAGGGTGAGGTTTCATTCTAGCATTAAGAGATTGCTGCTTCCATTTAGCTAATAACTGTTGGGGAACGTAGCAGAATTTTAAATTTTTCTACGCATCACCAAGATCAATCTATGGAGTCATCTAGCAACGAGGGAGAGAGGAGTGCATCTACATACCCTTGTAGATCACGAGCGGAAGCGTTCAAGAGAACGGGGATGATGGAGTCGTACTCGTCGTGATCCAAATCACCGATGACCAAGTGTCAAACGGACGGCACCTCCGCGTTCAACACACGTATGGAGCGGATGATGTCTCCTCCTTCTTGATCTAGCAAGGGGGAAGGAGAGGTTGATGAAGATCCAGCAGCACGACGGCGTGGTGCTGGATGCAGCAGTGATCGCAACAGGGCTTCGCCGAGCTTCTGCGAGAGGGAAAGGTGTAGCAGGGGAGAGGGAGGCGCCAAGGCTTGGGTGCGGTTGCCCTCCCTCCCCCCTCCTTTATATAGGCCCCCTGGGGGGGGCCCGGATCTAGGAGATGGGATCTCCTTGGGGGGCGGCGGCCAAGGGGGAGGCTTGCCCCCCAAGGCAAGTGGAGGCGCCCCCCACCCTAGGGTTTCCAACCCTAGGCGCAGGGGGGCCTAAGGGTGGCGCACCAGCCCACTATGGGCTGGTTCCCCTCCCCACTTCAGCCCATGGGGCCCTCCGGGATGGGTGGCCCCACCCGGTGGACCCCCGGGACCCATCCGGTGGTCCCAGTACAATACCGGTGACCACTAATCTTTCCCGATGGCCGAAACTGCACTTCCTATATATAATTCTTCACCTCCGGACCATTCCGGAACTCCTCGAGACGTCCAGGATCTCATCTGGGTCTCCGAACAACTTTCGGATTACTGCATACTCATATCTATACAACCCTAGCGTCACCGAACCTTAAGTGTGTAGACCCTACGGGTTCAGGAGACATGCAGACATGACCGAGTGTCGGAGTAAATAGCCATGGGTAGCCTAGTCGGCTTCCCCTGGACCTTCTGAAAAAATTACAAGCCCGTCCGGCTCTCAGGAATCCAAGACGTGGGGCCGCCTTCCCCTTGCTGGCTGTCACGCAGGCCAGCTCGAAGAAGGCGACCCGATTTTACCCCTCATGAAGAAAACCATGGGAGGCCGACTCGAAGAAGCCGGCTCCAAGATGCCGACTCCAAGAAGCCGGCCATGAGGAGGCCGACTCCAAGAAACTGGCTCCCATAAAGCGGTCAAGACCGTACCCTCAAAGTTTGCATCCACCTAGCGGCGATGAGACGGGGCGTGGCTACAGTAAAGCCTGCCACCCCCGAATCCCGGAGCACGCCTGGCACAGTGCGCCGTACGGAGTGGCCATGACCCGTCCGGCGTGGCACTGTTGCCATGTTGACCCTGATGTCATCCATGACGGGCTACTAGTACGGCCCACGGGCGGTGGGCCCCTTCGGGCAGAGAGACACCCGAAGGCGGCCTGGCCTCCCCCAGTCGGCCCGAGACGGGGCCGGCTCCCCGCAGCCGGCTCACTTCCCCCCTCGAAGAAGACACCCCATTAAGGAGACAAGACGCGGTAAGGCTACAGCAATCGCCCGCCGGACGGCGGCACTGTAGCCACGCTTACCTCGATGAAGCCCTCGTCATCAGGATGAGGCAACAGTAACCAGCCATCGACAAGACCCTTGGTAGTGGGGCCTGACTGTTGCCAAGGAGTTGGTAGCCGGCGGGAACCACTAGTCGGCGGGCCCCAGCAGTCGGCGCAGAAGTCGGCGAGCGTGGTCACAGACGGCTGGGCCCCGCGCCCAGTCGGATTACCATTGTACCCCCAAGGGGTAGGCCTATATAAACCCCCCGGGGCACCCATGCAAAAGGGTTGGACCCCCAGCTAGTCCTAGACACCACGCAAGGAGAAGAAGCAGGCTAGCCGTGTCATTCTTCCTCCTCCCACCAAACGGCTCAAGGAGCATTGTGTAGCTACTTGTTCATCTAGTGATCATGCGGAGACCCCGCAGAGCAGCAGTAGGGGTGTTATCTCCACGGAGAGCCCCGAAGCTGGGTAAGATCCGCCGGCGTGCATGTCTTCGCCTTATCCCGTTTCCAAGCACCGGCGATGTCTTACTGGCTCCCACAATGATAAGCCACCCGTTGGCATATGTCGCACCTACCACCCGACATTTGGCGCCCACCGTGGGGTCAGGTGCACCGTCGTCCGGAGACCTGTTCTGTATGGGAACCCTCTTCCTCCCCAGCGAACGTAGCCAGCCCGGCACGCCCGATGGCGCTTGCCATGACGCGCTGCAAGGCGTCACCAGCATCCGCGCGGCGAGCAGCCTCGCCGATCTCCCCGACGAAATCCTCATCTCCGACGAGCTCGCCTCCGATGCGGGCACCGATCACCTCGCCAATCTCCTCGGCCAGCTCCATGTCTCCAGCGAGCCCGCTGTGGATCTGGAGTCGGTTGGCTCCACCGACCCGATGCCTGTCGACTCCGACACGGCCTCCTACGACACCTTCCCCACCAACGTCACGATCTACGACGACCCGCTTCCTCGAGCCGACGGTTGCGATGCTGTCAGCACCGAAGTGATGGTTATTGGCCACGGCGGCCCGGCCGACGAGAGCGCCCACGACTTGTCCGCCCCCTCCCGGCCAATGCCGACGATGAAGCACTAGAGGCACGTCGCCTCGCCCTCCTCGCAGAGGGCCGGAGGCTAGCCTCCGTGAGACGCCTCACTGAGGCCTATCAGCGCGAAGCTGACCGCGCTGCCTGCGGCACGCCGGCCCCGGGCGGGCCAAGCCGGGCCGGCCTTGTCAAGCAACGCGGCGCCGTCATCGCCGACACGCTGGGAGTCGACCGCCCGGTCTATGCCACTCCACTCAAGAACTTGCGTGCCGCCCAGGCGGCCGTAGACGAGTTGGACGGCTTGGAGGCCGAAGACCTCCCCCACATGACCCGGCGCATCCAGCAACTGATTGATGCAGCCGCGCAACGACATGAAGCGGATGGCTGCGAGGGAGGCCCTCCCCCGCGCCGAGATCACGGCGCGGCGTCCCGGACGTCGGCTACGAGCGACACCCGCGCGCGGCGCGAGAAAGAGCCGGCTGCCAGTCGCAGCCGGACCCGAATCTCCATCGAGCGAGACGCGGACGGCCATCCCCGTGCCATGGAATGGCGGGGCGACCCGTGTAACGCACTGAGACCGATGTGCCAGGTGTCGTTCAGTTATTCGCGGTTGTTGCGTTGTCATTTGCTTGCGTGTCATGCATTGCATATCATGTCATCATGTGCATTTCAGTTGCATACGTGTTCGTCTCATGCATCCGAGCTTTTTCCCCGTTGTCCGTTTTGCATTCCGGCGCTTCGTTCTCCTCCGGTGGTCATTTCTACCTTTCTTTTGTGTGTGGGGATTAAACATTTCCGGATTGGACCGAGACTTGCCAAGCGGCCTTGGTTTACTACCGGTAGATCGCCTGTCAAGTTTCGTATCATTTGGACTTCGTTTGATACTCCAACGGTTAACCGAGGGACCGAGAAGGCCTCGTGTGTGTTGCAGCCTAACACCCTTACAAAGTGTCCCAAACCCACCTAAGACCTCTCCATCATCTCGGTCGTTCGATCACGATCGCGTGGCCGAAAACCGCACCTCATTTGGACTCTCCTAGCTCCCTCTATGCCTATATATACACCCCCCTCCGAAATTCACGGTTCATTCTTCCCCTAACCCTAAAAATTCTCAGATCCTCGCCGCCGGATGTTTCTTCCCGCGCCGGACATGTCCGCGCCGCCCGCCGCGACCAACCACAGCGTGCCACATCAGCACCGCCATCCTCTCTCTCCTCCTCCACCGCGCCAGGCCCGCTGGGCCCGGATCGGACCCGCGGAGCCCAATCGGTCGCCGCCGCCCGAGTCTCCCCGCCGCCATTCAGATCCGCCGCCGCTCGAGTCTTCCTCCGCTGCCGCCTCCGAGCCTCGTCGCCGGCGCCGACTCTCGCCGCCTCGCTGCCTCCGTCGCGGGATCTTCACCACCGCGGCCGGAAACGGATGGATCCCGTCTGGATCCGCACCTCAGGGGCCTCCTCTGCTCCTCCCCGACGGCAAGCCGCCGCTGCCGCCTCGCCCTTGACCTCGGGCGCCTCCGCCCTTGCCTCCTGGGATCCCATCGGGATCGAGGGAGACGAGCGCCTCCGCCTCCTCCCCGCATGGGCCGAATCTCCAAGGCCCAGTATCGCCGGCCCAGCTTCCCGCAGCCAACGCCAGGCCGCCTCTCCAGTCGCAGGCGCCAAGGCCCAGCGCCGCCTTGGCCTCCCAGGCCAGCTCCATCCGGCCCAGCGCGCCGCCCCCGCCTCGGCCTGCTTCCCCTCCAGCCGGGCCGAAGCCCGTGGTGAGAGAGCACCCAGCGCCCCATTTTTTTTCCTTCCTGCTGTTGGGCTAGTCCATTTCGGCCCGTGATGTTTTTTTTCAGCGCCTGGGATTTTTTTTCCTAATTATTCCAGAGATTGCCAGTTTTGCAGAATAGTCCCCCTAGTTCATGCATTTAATAACTCACTAACCGTGCATCGGATTAAAATGATTTATATATGAAACTTGTTCAGAATTTTGTGTAGATTAATAATATCCAACTTTCATCCATGTTAAAAATGTTTAAAATGCTGTTTGTTTAATTTTGCTCCTATGCCATGCTAAAATGATTTAATTCATAACTAATTAACCGTAGCTCCGAATCTAACAAACTTTATATGTAAATGGGGTAGAATTTTGCCTAGTTTAACATGGTGGCTTCAATTTGCATGTTTAACAACTCTAAAATAATGTTTAGGGCAGAACAGGACCTAACCTAATATATGCTCATGAGGAGTTTCCGGAATTGTTGTTCGTTGTTTCCGGCCTCATTTAAACTTGACTAGATAGCTAGTTTTATTTTGCTTCACCCTCTTGCCATGTTTAACAACATTTAATATTGTTGGGTACATAAACGAGATCGAAACTAAACAAGTCATGTGGTGTTTCGTCAATATGCAACGGAGTTGCATATTGAGCTCCACTTAATTTGTGGGATTGCTTGTGCACTTTGCCATGCCATGTATCATCAAACTAGACATGCATCATACTTGTTTGTGCATCGTGCCATGATTATGTGATGGTTGTTTACCATGATTGTTTGCTTCTTTCCGGTGTTGCTTCTTCGGGTTGTTTCCGATAACGTCGTGTTGTGAGGATTCGTTCGACTACGTCCGTTTGTCTTCTTCATGGACTCGTTCTTCTTCCTTGAGGGATCTCAGGCAAGATGATCATACCCTCGAAATCACTACTATCTTTGCTATGCTAGTTTGCTCGCTCTTGCTATGCCAATGCTTCGATGCCTACCATTTGCTTGCCAGCCTCCCAAATTGCCATGTCAAACCTCTAACCCACCATGTCCTAGCAAACCGTTGATTGGCTATGTTACCGCTTTGCTCAGCCCCTCTTATAGTGTTGCTAGTTGCAAGTGAAGATTGGAGGCCGTTCCTTGTCGGAACATCTTTTATTTACTTGTTGGGATATCATGATATATCTTATTTAATTAATGCATCTATATACTTGGTAAAGGGTGGAAGGCTCGGCCTTATGCCTGGTGTTTTGTTCCACTCTTGCCGCCCTAGTTTCCGTCATATCGGTGTTATGTTCCCGGATTTTGCGTCCCTTACGCGGTTGGGCTATTATGGGAACCCCTTGACAGTTCGCCTTAAGTAAAGCTCCTCCAGCAATGCCCAACATTGGTTTTACCATTTGCCACCTAGCCCTTTTCTTTTCCATTGGGAGTCGCGCTCCTGAGGGTCATCATTATTTTACCCCCTCGGGCCAGTGCTCCTCTGAGTGTTGGTCCAACTGAGCGATGTCCGAGGCTACCAGGGGCAACTCTGGGCTGGCTTACCCGACGTCTGGCTCATCTGAGTGTGCCCTGAGAAAGAGATATGTGCAGCTCCTATCGGGATTTGTCGGCACATTCGGGCGGTGTTGCTGGTTTAGTTTTACCCTGTCGAAATGTCTTGTTGTACCGGGGCGCCGAGTCTGATCGGAACGTCTCGAGTGGAGGTCTATTCCTTCGTTGACCATGAGAGCTTGTGATGGGCTAAGTTGGGACACCCCTGCAGGGATTTGAACTTTCAAAAGCCGTGCCCGCGGTTATGGGCAGATGGGAATTTGTTAACGTCCGGTTGTAGATAACTTGAACCTTAACTTAATTAAAATGAGTCAAACGCGTGTGTAACTGTGATGGTCTCTTTCCGGCAGAGTCCGGGAAGTGAACACGGTGTTGGAGTTATGCTTGACGTAGGTTGTTATAGGATGACTTCTTGATCATAGTTTCTCGACCGTGCTTTGCCTTCTCTTCTCGTTCTCTTTTGCGTATGTTAGCCACCATATATGCTAGTCGCTTGCTGCAGCTCCACCTCTTACCTTTACCTTACCCATAAGCTTAAATAGTCTTGATCGCGAGGGTGCGAGATTGCTGAGTCCCCGTGGATCATAGATACTTCCAAAACCAGCTTGCAGGTGCCGATGAGTCCGTGCAGATGACGCAACCAAGCTCAGGAGGAGCTCGATGAAGATCTTGTCCTTTGTGTTGTTTCGTTTCAGTCGATCAGTAGTGGAGCCCAGTTGGGGTCGATCGGGGACCGTGTCGCATTTGGGGTTCTTCTTTTATTTTGGTTCCGTAGTCGGACCATGAGTGTATTTGATTGATGTAATGTTTATTCATGTAATTGTGTGAAGTGGCGATTGTAAGCCAACTATGTATCCCTTTCCCTTATGTATTACATGGGTTGTGTGAAGAATACCTCACTTGCGACATATGCCTTCAATGCGATTATGCCTCTAAGTCGTGCCTCGACACGTGGGAGATATAGTCGCATCAAGGGCGTTACAAGTTGGTAATCAGAGCCTTCCCCGACCTTAGGAGCCCCCACTGATTGATCGTTTTTAGCGGCCGAGTTGTGTCTAGAAAAATGTTTTGAGTCTTTTAGGAATTATATATTGGAGAGATTAGGCATTATTTTTACTTCCCAGTCTCCTCATCGCTCTGGTAAGGCATCCTGACGTAGAGTTTTGACTTTTCTCTTCTCAAATTTCACTAATTTTTTTAGGATCAGGCGGGTATCTTGGAATCGTTTCGATGGTTTTATGATGAGAACATTGTCTTGGTGCCTCCTGTCAGGGGTTTAGTGGAAGTGTCCCGGGGAGTTGAGCTCTGAGGTGTTGTCATCATAATTTTATTGTTGCAGTTCTGGAATACCTGAGTTTAGTACGCCGACATCGAAAATCTCTTTTATGCAGTTCGTTGGTGAGATAACCTCGATGCCACCCAGTACTGGGGCGGGAGTTCGCGAGTATTGCCATAACTTGTATAACGGATGCTTTTCGAAGGTTGAGGTAGATGATTTCCGAAGGTTTCTTGGTTATGTGTTGAAGGATGGATACAGCTGGATGTAGGATTTGTTAGTTTGGGTGAGATATTATGCTTCCCCTGTATCCCCAACACCTGATTGCATAACCGGAAAATTTCGGGAGTTTCATAGGTGGGAATTCAAGTAGCTCTTAGGATATCTTTTCGACAGATGTATGATATGAAATTGGGGTTTGACGTCTAGTGGTCCGCCTATTCATGGTCGGTTTTACAGTGGTCTCGTTGTGTCTTAAAGAGTCCTTGGTGTTGGGTTTCGTAGTAATTTCAAAAATTTTCCTACGCACACGCAAGATCATGTGATGCATAGCAACGAGGGGAAGAGTATTGCCTACGTACCCTACGCAGACCGACTGCGGAAGCGATGACACGACGTAGAGGAAGTAGTCGTACGTCTTCACGATCCAACCGATCAAGCACCGAAACTACGGCACCTCCGAGTTCGAGCACACGTTCAGCTCGATGACGATCCCCGGACTCCGATCCAGCAAAGTGTCGGGGAAGAGTTCCGTCAGCACGACGGCGTGGTGACGATCTTGATGAACTACAGCAGCAGGGCTTCGCCTAAACTCCACTACAGTATTATCGAGGAATATGGTGGCAGGGGGCACCGCACACGGCTAAGGAATCGATCACGTGGATAAACTTGTGTCAACTTGTGTGTTTAGAGGTGCCCCTGCCTCCGTATATAAAGGAGCCAAGGGGGGAGGAGGCGCCGGCCAGGAGGAGGTGGCGCAGGAGGAGTCCTACTCCTACCGGGAGTAGGACTCCCCTCCAATCCTATTCCAACTAGGATTCCCAAGGGGGAAAGAGGGAGAGGGGTGGCCGGCCACCTCTCCTAGTCCTAATAGGACTAGGGGAAGGGGGGAGGCGCGCAGCCCCCTTGGGCTGCCCCTTCCTCCTTTCCACTAAGGCCCATGATGGCCCATATGGCTCCCGGGGGGTTCCGGTAACCTCCCGGTAACCCGGTAAAATCCCGATTTCACCCGGAACACTTCCGATGTCCAAACATAGACTTCCAATATATCAATCTTTATGTCTCGACCATTTCGAGACTCCTCGTCATGTCCGTGATCACATCCGGGACTCCGAACAACCTTCGGTACATCAAAATGCATAAACTCATAATATAACTGTCATCGTAACCTTAAGCGTGCGGACCCTACGGGTTCGAGAACAATGTAGACATGACCGAGACACGTCTCTGGTCAATAACCAATAGCGGGACCTGGATGCCCATATTGGCTCCTACATATTCTACGAAGATCTTTATCGGTCAGACCGCATAACAACATACGTTGTTCCCTTTGTCATCGGTATGTTACTTGCCCGAGATTCGATCGTCGGTATCCAATACCTAGTTCAATCTCGTTACCGGCAAGTCTCTTTACTCGTTCCGTAATACATCATCTCACAACTAACATATTAGTTGTAATGCTTGCAAGGCTTATATGATGTGTATTACCGAGAGGGCCCAGAGATACCTCTCCAACAATCGGAGTGACAAATCCTAATCTCGAAATACGCCAACCCAACATCGACCATTGGAGACACCTGTAGTACTCCTTTATAATCACCCAGTTACGTTGTGACGTTTGGTAGTACCCAAAGTGTTCCTCCGGTAAACGGGAGTTGCATAATCTCATAGTCATAGGAACATGTATAAGTCATGAAGAAAGCAATAGCAACATACTAAACGATCGGGTGCTAAGCTAATGGAATGGGTCATGTCAATCAGATCATTCTACTAATGATGTGACCTCGTTAATCAAATAACAACTCATTGTTCATGGTTAGGAAACATAACCATCTTTGATTAACGAGCTAGTCAAGTAGAGGCATACTAGTGACACTCTGTTTGTCTATGTATTCACACATGTATTATGTTTCCGGTAAATACAATTCTAGCATGAATAACAAACATTTATCATGATTATAAGGAAATAAATAATAACTTTATTATTGCCTCTAGGGCATATTTCCTTCAGTCTCCCACTTGCACTAGAGTCAATAATCTAGATTACACTGTAATGATTCTAACACCCATGGAGCCTTGGTGCTGATCATGTTTTGTTCGTGGAAGAGGCTTAGTCAACGGTTCTGCTACATTCAGATCTGTATGTATCTTGCAAATCTCTATGTCTCCCACCTGGACTAGATCCCGGATGGAGTTGAAGCGTCTCTTGATGTGTTTGGTCCTTTTGTGAAATCTGGATTCCTTTGCTAAGGCAATTGCACCGGTATTGTCACAAAAGATTTTCATTGGACCCGATGCACTAGGTATGACACCTAGATCGGATATGAACTCCTTCATCCAGACTCCTTCATTTGCTGCTTCCGAAGCAGCTATGTATTCCGCTTCACATGTAGATCCCGCTACAACGCTTTGTTTAGAACTGCACCAACTGACAGCTCCACCGTTTAATGTAAACACGTATTCGGTTTGCGATTTAGAATCATCCGGATCAGTGTCAAAGCTTGCATCAACGTAACCTTTTACGGTGAGCTCTTTGTCACCTCCATATACGAGAAACATATCCTTAGTCCTTTTCAGGTATTTCAGGATGTTCTTGACCGCTGTCCAGTGATCCATTCCTGGATTACTTTGGTACCTCCCTGCTAAACTTATAGCAAGGCACACATCAGGTCTGGTACACAGCATTGCATACATGATAGAGCCTATGGCAGATGCATAGGGAACATCTTTCATATTCTCTCTATCTTCTGCAGTGGTCGGGCATTGAGTCTTACTCAATTTCACACCTTGTAACACAGGCAAGAACCCTTTCTTCGCTTGATCCATTTTGAATTTCTTCAAAATTTTGTCAAGGTATGTGCTTTGTGAAAGTCCAATTAAGCGTCTTGATCTATCTCTATAGATCTTAATGCCTAGTATGTAAGCAGCTTTATCGAGGTCTTTCATTGAAAAACTTTTATTCAAGTATCCCTTTATGCTATCCAGAAATTCTATATCATTTCCAATCAGTAATATGTCATCCACATATAATATCAGAAATGCTACTGAGCTCCCACTCACTTTCTTGTAAATACAGGCTTCTCCGAAAGTCTGTATAAAACTAAATGCTTTGATCACACTATCAAAACGTTTATTCCAACTCCGAGAGGCTTGCACCAGTCCATAAATGGATCGCTGGAGCTTGCACACTTTGTTAGCTCCCTTTGGATCGACAAAACCTTCTGGTTGCATCATATACAACTCTTCTTCCAGAAATTCATTCAGGAATGCAGTTTTGACATCCATCTGCCAAATTTCATAATCATAAAATGCGGCAATCGCTAACATGATTCGGACGGACTTAAGCATCGCTACGGGTGAGAAGGTCTCATCGTAGTCAATCCCTTGAACTTGTCGAAAACCTTTTGCGACAAGTCGAGCTTTGTAGACAGTAACATTACCATCAGCGTCAGTCTTCTTCTTAAAGATCCATTTATTCTCAATTGCTTGCCGATCATCGGGCAAGTCAACCAAAGTCCATACTTTGTTCTCATACATGGATCCCATCTCAGATTTCATGTCTTCAAGCCATTTTGCGGAATCTGGGCTCACCATCGCTTCTTCATAGTTCGTAGGTTCATCATGATCTAGTAGCATGACTTCCAGAATAGGATTTCCGTACCACTCTGGCGCGGATCTTACTCTGGTTGATCTACGTTGTTCAGTAGTATCTTGATCTGAAGTTTCATGATCATTATCATTGGCTTCCTCACTAACCGGTGTAGGTGTCACTGAAACAGTTTTCTGTGATGAACTACTCTCCAGTAAGGGAGCAGGTACAGTTACCTCGTCAAGTTCTACTTTCCTCCCACTCACTTCTTTCGAGAGAAACTCCTTCTCTAGAAATGATCCATTCTTAGCAACGAATGTTTTGCCTTCGGATCTGTGATAGAAGGTGTACCCAACAGTTTCCTTTGGGTATCCTATGAATACACATTTCTCCGATTTGGGTTCGAGCTTATCAGGTTGAAGTTTTTTCACATAAGCATCGCAGCCCCAAACTTTAAGAAACGACAACTTTGGTTTCTTGCCAAACCATAGTTCATAAGGCGTCGTCTCAACGGATTTTGATGGTGCCCTATTTAACGTGAATGCGGCCGTCTCTAAAGCATAACCCCAAAATGATAGCGGTAAATCTGTAAGAGACATCATAGATCGCACCATATCTAGTAAAGTACGATTACGACGTTCGGACACACCATTGCGCTGTGGTGTTCCGGGTGGCGTGAGTTGTGAAACTATTCCACAGTTTTTCAAATGTACACCAAACTCGTAACTCAAATATTCTCCTCCACGATCAGATCGTAGAAACTTTATTTTCTTGTTACGATGATTTTCAACTTCACTCTGAAATTCTTTGAACTTTTCAAATGTTTCAGACTTATGCTTCATTAAGTAGATATATCCATATCTGCTCAAATCATCTGTAAAGGTGAGAAAATAACGATATCCGCCACGAGCCTCAATATTCATCGGACCACATACATCGGTATGTATGATTTCCAACAAATCTGTTGCTCTCTCCATAGTACCGGAGAACGGTGTTTTAGTCATCTTGCCCATGAGGCACGGTTCGCAAGTACCAAGTGATTCATAATCAAGTGGTTCCAAAAGTCCATTAGTATGGAGTTTCTTCATGCGTTTTACACCGATATGACCTAAACGACAGTGCCACAAATAAGTTGCACTTTCATTATCAACTCTGCATCTTTTGGTTTCAACATTATGAATATGTGTATTACTACTATCGAGATTCAGTAAGAATAGACCACTCTTCAAGGGTGCATGACCATAAAAGATATTACTCATATAAATAGAACAACAATTATTCTCTGATTTAAATGAATAACCGTCTTGCATTAAACAAGATCCAGATATAATGTTAATGCTCAACGCTGGCACCAAATAACAATTATTTAGGTCTAATATTAATCCCGAAGGTAGATGTAGAGGTAGCGTGCCGACCGCGATCACATCGACTTTGGAACCGTTTCCCACGCGCATCGTCACCTCGTCCTTTGCCAGTGCCCGCTTATTCTGTAGTCCCTGTTTCGAGTTGCAAATATTAGCAACAGAACCGGTATCAAATACCCAGGTGCTACTGCGAGCTCTAGTAAGGTACACATCAATAACATGTATATCATATATACCTTTGTTCACCTTGCCATCCTTCTTATCCGCCAAATACTTGGGGCAGTTCCGCTTCCAGTGACCAGTCTGCTTGCAGTAGAAGCACTCAGTTTCAGGCTTAGGTCCAGACTTGGGTTTCTTATCTTGAGCAGCAACTTGCTTGCTGTTCTTCTTGAAGTTCCCTTTCTTCTTTCCTTTGCCCTTTTTCTTGAAACTAGTGGTTTTGTTAACCATCAACACTTGATGCTCCTTTTTGATTTCTACCTCCGCAGCTTTCAGCATTGCGAAGAGCTCGGGAATAGTCTTGTTCATCCCTTGCATATTATAGTTCATCACGAAGCTCTTGTAGCTTGGTGGCAGTGATTGGAGAATTCTGTTGATGACGCAATCATCCGGAAGATTAACTCCCAATTGAATCAAGTGATTATTATACCCAGACATTTTGAGTATATGCTCACTGACAGAACTGTTCTCCTCCATCTTGCAGCTATAGAACTTATTGGAGACTTCATATCTCTCAATCCGGGCATTTGCTTGAAATATTAACTTCAACTCCTGGAACATCTCATATGCTCCATGACGTTCAAAACGTCGTTGAAGTCCCGATTCTAAGCCGTAAAGCATGGCACACTGAACTATTGAGTAGTCATCAGCTTTGCTCTGCCAGACGTTCATAACATCTGGCGTTGCTCCAGCAGCAGGCCTGGCACCCAGCGGTGCTTCCAGGACGTAATTCTTCTGTGCAGCAATGAGGATAATCCTCAAGTTACGGACCCAGTCCGTGTAATTGCTACCATCATCTTTCAACTTTGCTTTCTCAAGGAACGCATTAAAATTTAACGGAACAACAGCACGAGCCATCTATCTACAATCAACATAAACAAGCAAGATACTATCAGGGACTAAGTTCATGATAAATTTAAGTTCAATTAATCATATTACTTAAGAACTCCCACTTAGATAGACATCCCTCTAATCCTCTAAGTGATCACGTGATCCAAATCAACTAAACCATAACCGATCATCACGTGAGATGGAGTAGTTTTCAATGGTGAACATCGTTATGTTGATCATATCTACTATATGATTCACGCTCGACCTTTCGGTCTCCGTGTTCCGAGGCCATATCTGCATATGCTAGGCTCGTCAAGTTTAACCTGAGTATTCTGCGTGTGCAAAACTGGCTTGCACCCGTTGTAGATGGACGTAGAGCTTATCACACCCGATCATCACGTGGTGTCTGGGCACGACGAACTTTGGCAACGGTGCATACTCAGGGAGAACACTTCTTGATAATTTAGCGAGAGATCATCTTATAATGCTACCGTCAATCAAAGCAAGATAAGATGCATAAAAAGATAAACATCACATGCAATCAATATAAGTGATATGATATGGTCATCATCATCTTGTGCTTGTGATCTCCATCTCCGAAGCACCGTCATGATCACCATCGTCACCGGCGCGACACCTTGATCTCCATCGTAGCATCGTTGTCGTCTCGCCAATCTTATGCTTCCACGACTATCACTACCGTTTAGTAATATAGTAAAGCATTACATCGCGATTGCATTGCATACAATAAAGCGACAACCATATGGCTCCTGCCAGTTGCCGATAACTTGGTTACAAAACATGATCATCTCATACAATAAAATTCAGCATCATGCCTTGACCATATCACATCACAACATGCCCTGCAAAAACAAGTTAGACGTCCTCTACTTTGTTGTTGCATGTTTTACGTGGCTGCTACGGGCTTAAGTAAGAACCAATCTCACCTACGCATCAAAACCACAACGATAGTTTGTCAAATAGACTCCGTTTTAACCTTCGCAAGGACCGGGCGTAGCCATACTTGGTTCAACTAAAGTTGGAGAGGCAGTCGCCCGCAAGCCATCTCTGTGCAAAGCACGTCGAGGGAACCGGTCTCGCGTAAGCGTACGCGTAAGGTTGGTCCGGGTCATCTCGTCCAACAATACCGCCGAACCAAAGTATGACATGCTGGTAGGCAGTATGACTTGTATCGTCCACAACTTACTTGTGTTCTACTCGTGCATATAACATCAACATCAATAACCTAGGCTCGGATGCCACTGTTGGGTTTCGTAGTAATTTCAAAAATTTTCCTACGCACACGCAAGATCATGTGATGCATAGCAACGAGGGGAAGAGTATTGCCTACGTACCCTACGCAGACCGACTGCGGAAGCGATGACACGACGTAGAGGAAGTAGTCGTACGTCTTCACGATCCAACCGATCAAGCACCGAAACTACGGCACCTCCGAGTTCGAGCACACGTTCAGCTCGATGACGATCCCCGGACTCCGATCCAGCAAAGTGTCGGGGAAGAGTTCCGTCAGCACGACGGCGTGGTGACGATCTTGATGAACTACAGCAGCAGGGCTTCGCCTAAACTCCACTACAGTATTATCGAGGAATATGGTGGCAGGGGGCACCGCACACGGCTAAGGAATCGATCACGTGGATCAACTTGTGTCAACTTGTGTGTTTAGAGGTGCCCCTGCCTCCGTATATAAAGGAGCCAAGGGGGGAGGAGGCGCCGGCCAGGAGGAGGTGGCGCAGGAGGAGTCCTACTCCTACCGGGAGTAGGACTCCCCTCCAATCCTATTCCAACTAGGATTCCCAAGGGGGAAAGAGGGAGAGGGGTGGCCGGCCACCTCTCCTAGTCCTAATAGGAATAGGGGAAGGGGGGAGGTGCGCAGCCCCCTTGGGCTGCCCCTTTCTCCTTTCCACTAAGGCCCATGATGGCCCATATGGCTCCCGGGGGGTTCCGGTAACCTCCCGGTAACCCGGTAAAATCCCGATTTCACCCGGAACACTTCCGATGTCCAAACATAGACTTCCAATATATCAATCTTTATGTCTCGACCATTTCGAGACTCCTCGTCATGTCCGTGATCACATCCGGGACTCCGAACAACCTTCGGTACATCAAAATGCATAAACTCATAATATAACTGTCATCGTAACCTTAAGAGTGCGGACCCTACGGGTTCGAGAACAATGTAGACATGACCGAGACACGTCTCTGGTCAATAACCAATAGCGGGACCTGGATGCCCATATTGGCTCCTACATATTCTACGAAGATCTTTATCGGTCAGACCGCATAACAACATACGTTGTTCCCTTTGTCATCGGTATGTTACTTGCCCGAGATTCGATCGTCGGTATCCAATACCTAGTTCAATCTCGTTACTGGCAAGTCTCTTTACTCGTTCCGTAATACATCATCTCACAACTAACATATTAGTTGTAATGCTTGCAAGGCTTATGTGATGTGTATTACCGAGAGGGCCCAGAGATACCTCTCCAACAATCGGAGTGACAAATCCTAATCTCGAAATACGCCAACCCAACATCGACCATTGGAGACACCTATAGTACTCCTTTATAATCACCCAGTTACGTTGTGACGTTTGGTAGTACCCAAAGTGTTCCTCCGGTAAACGGGAGTTGCATAATCTCATAGTCATAGGAACATGTATAAGTCATGAAGAAAGCAATAGCAACATACTAAACGATCGGGTGCTAAGCTAATGGAATGGGTCATGTCAATCAGATCATTCTACTAATGATGTGACCTCGTTAATCAAATAACAACTCATTGTTCATGGTTAGGAAACATAACCATCTTTGATTAACGAGCTAGTCAAGTAGAGGCATACTAGTGACACTCTGTTTGTCTATGTATTCACACATGTATTATGTTTCCGGTAAATACAATTCTAGCATGAATAATAAACATTTATCATGATTATAAGGAAATAAATAATAACTTTATTATTGCCTCTAGGGCATATTTCCTTCACTTGGCTATGCCGACTCGGGGACGCTTCGTTTGTCATGTGCACTGCCTTGTACATGATGGTGCTGTACGATCGAGCCCGTGTAGGCCCCACCACAAAAACTTCGGACGAAATCTCTATCATATGTTTGTTCTGGCTTATTCTGCAAGCCAATCCCTTTGTTTTTGTTTTGAGTTGTGGTATTCGAGTTGCTTCGAAGTCAAATGTTGATTCCATACCTTCCCCAAATGGTGTTCTCATATTTCTATGTGAATACTAATCCTTCTCGATAATCGAGTTTCTCATTTCAATTTCTTTTCAACCGGTGTGTCTCTCCTCAAGTGGATCCGATCATTTCAACATCTGCAAGATCAAGTATCAGCTCTCTCAACGGTGTTCGTTTCATCCATCTCCAAGTTGTCTTTCTTTTTCCCACCCTCCCTCCCTTTTTGTTTCTTCGAGGACCCAGATTTCTTCATCGGGTATCCATTCAATTCATGTGAAGTCACTCCATTCTTTTTCGTCAATATTCTTACCCGGTGGTTCTCAAGGAGATGTTCTACTAGTTCGTCATTCTTCATTCTTTTCTTCTCCGGTGGACTGAACTCAAGCTTTCGTGTTGATCATATCCTTTTCCTCGTTCCAGTGCACCTCATAATGATTCACTTCTCGCTATTCATTTGTTCCGGAGTGCTCAAGATATCTCAGAAGATTCGTGTTTCCACTCTGCTTTCATTCAAACTCCTTCGAGGATGTTATCTCTTTCAAGTCATTTAATTCAACCGGTGCTTTCTTCCTTTCGAATCGTTCTACGATGTTTCTTTGAGTGGGCCCTAACCCACAAGTCTTTTCCCAGGATCTTACCTGACTTTTCTTATTTTCCCGGAGTTATTCTCAAATTCTTTTCAAAGTTTGACGTAAGAATGAATTATCATCAGTCAAATGTATTTCTCCAAGATCTTTCAAATTCTTTTCATCGTTGGCTCAACCGTTCCATTCTTCATCCCGGAGTGCCTCAACAATTCTTGGTGGTGTTTCCCATTGTAATTCTCAGATTTTGAAGACCGAAGAAGAGTTTCTCTTTAATCTTGCTCTATTCTCTTCAAGATTCGTGATTCTAGCTTGTTGTCATCCTCTCGTAATTGTTTTGATCGTGAGAATTCTTTTCCCCTTCCGGAGCAATTTAAGAGTCTTCTCAGTTTGTTATCCAGAGTACATCAAGTCAGTTTTATTCTTTCTCAGCTCTCAGTTATCATTCTCCGATCTTACCGGTGCAGCGTTCAAGTGATCTCTAATCGGTCCATGATCTATTATATTAAATTCCATCTAAATTCTCTCAAGTACCTTCATTCATTTGCTAATTCTTACCGGTGATGCACCCCTACTTCGATCATTTTCAATTCTTACGGTGGTCCATTTAAGAGTTCTCTTCCTTGGTCACCATATCAATTTATTCGTTGTTTCAACCCTACCGGTGGTTCGTTCGATATTTTCTCAAGTTGGCGCCGTATCTATCCTAATCCTTTCTTCGAGAATAAGTAGTATGCCAAATCCGTTGATTGTCATCAATTTAATTCATGAAGGATAAGCATAATGTAATTCTAATTCTTGTTCTATCCAAGTGGTTAATTCCCTATACCGGAGGCTCATCAAATTCTTGTTTCCATTTGTTCATCTTTCTTTACCGGAGTGCCAAGTTTTCTCTTTATCTCGTTGCTAAGCTTCATCTAATCATTGCAAGGCTTCAACCTTACTCTTCTCATCTTCCTTTCCGTTTGATCATTCTTTTGTTACCGGAGTTCGTCATGAAGGTTCTACATGATGGTTCATCAAGGATTTAATTTCTTCTCGAAGTGTTCATCAATATTCTGTTCAGGGGAACTCAAGCTTTCATCATCTTGCTATCCCGAGTGCAATTCTTCCTTCCGTATTATTGGAGGTGGTATTACGTCATTCTTGATATTTTGAGTTCATGTTTCATGATTCACATCTTATTAAGAATGAGGTATTTTAAATCCTTCAATCTCGTCATTGGAGTTACCTTGGGTTATATTTCACCTAAAGCCTTCCCTAAGGATTGTTGCTATCTATGGTGCTTATAAATGACCCAAGTTATTCATCTATCCTCCCGATGAATTAAGCTTCTCATCTCCTTGTTGTTATCAATCTAATATATCGGTTCTGTTAGTGGCAGAATTTCACCTCATAATTTTGAGATGTCTTCCATAAGCCCACTACTACCTTGCTCTTTTCGTTGTTGGTGTTCCAACAACTCCGTTTGACCCTTCTTCTAAAGATGCTTTGTCAAGCTCTTTTGTGGCAGATGTTGGCTTTTCTTCTCCATTCTCCTATTGTAATGATTTGACTTCTATTCTTCTCTTCCAGAGGCATTGTGTTGTTGTTCTCTTCAACCCATCTTCTCGTTTGTCTAAGATCATGTTCTTTTCATGATTACCCATTTAACCGGAGTGTCATGCCCTCTTTTCAAGTTCTATCACCTTATCAAGTTCTTATTCAATTCCTCTCTTTTCAACCGGAGTGTTGTCCGAATTTTGGTTTTCCTCGATCCCCTTCCTTAACCGGAGTGTTTTCAATAAATATCTTCCCTTCAACCTCAAGGTTTTTCGCAATGCTCTTTGTCCCTCTTTTCTAACGGAGTGTTTTCGACCTTGTTCACCTTCGTTGCATTCTTTTCTCGAATTTGTTCAACCTCGCAAATTTCTTTGGTTTCACTCATTTGTCAAAGAAGCAACATTAGTTTTACCGCTTCTCTTTCTCTTCCTTTTTCCCTCCGGTGCCATTCTAGATCTCGGGACGAGATCCTCTCGTAGTGGTGGAGTGTTGTAACACCCCGAGACCGATGTGCCTGGTGTCGTTCAGTTATTCGCGGTTGTTGCGTTGTCATTTGCTTGCATGTCATGCATTGCATATCATGTCATCATGTGCATTTCATTGGCATACGTGTTCGTCTCATGCATCCGAGCTTTTTCCCCGTTGTCCGTTTTGCATTCCGGCGCTTCGTTCTCCTCCGGTGGTCATTTCTACCTTTCTTTTGTGTGTGGGGATTATACATTTCCGGATTGGACCGAGACTTGCCAAGCGGCCTTGGTTTACTACCGGTAGATCGCCTGTCAAGTTTCGTATCATTTGGACTTCGTTTGATACTCCAACGGTTAACCGAGGGACCGAGAAGGCCTCGTGTGTGTTGCAGCCTAACACCCTTACAAAGTGGCCCAAACCCACCTAAGACCTCTCCATCATCTCGGTCGTTCGAACGATCGCGTGGCCGAAAACCGCACCTCATTTGGACTCTCCTAGCTCCCTCTATGCCTATATATACACCCCCTCCGAAATTCGTAGTTCATTCTTCCCCTAACCCTAAAAATTCTCAGATCCGCGCCGCCGGACGTTTCTTCCCGCGCCGGACATGTCCGCGCCGCCCGCCGCGACCAACCACGGCGTGCCACGTCAGCGCCTCCGTCCTCTCTCTCCTCCTCCACCGCGCCAGGCCCACCGGGCCCGGATCGGACCCGCGGAGCCCAATCGGTCGCCGCCGCCCGAGTCTCCCCGCCGCCATTCAGATCCGCCGCCGCCCGAGTCTTCCTCCGCCGCCGCCTCCGAGCCTCGTCGCCGGTGCCGACTCTCGCCGCCTCGCTGCCTCCGTCGCGGGCTCTTCACCACCGCGGCCGGAAACGGACGGATCCCATCCGGATCCGGACCTCAGGGGCCTCCTCTGCTCCTCCCCGACGGCAAGCCGCCGCTGCCGCCTCGCCCTTGACCTCGGGCGCCGCCGCCCTTGCCTCCTGGGATCCCATCGGGATCGAGGGAGACGAGCGCCTCCGCCTCCTCCCCGCATGGGCCGAATCTCCAAGGCCCAGCATCGCCGACCCAGCTTCCCGCAGCCAGCGCCAGGCCGCCTCTCCAGTCGCAGGCGCCAAGGCCCAGCGCTGCCTTGGCCTCCCAGGCCAGCTCCATCCGGCCCAGCGCGCCGCCCCCGCCTCGGCCTGCTTCCCCTCCAGCCGGGCCGAAGCCCGTGGTGAGAGAGCACCCAGCGCCCCATTTTTTCCTTCCTGCTGTTGGGCTAGTCCATTTCGGCCCGTGATGTTTTTTTTCAGCGCCTGGGATTTTTTTCCTAATTATTCCAGAGATTGCCAGTTTTGCAGAATAGTCCCCCTAGTTCATGCATTTAATAACTCACTAATCGTGCATCGGATTAAAATGATTTATATATGAAACTTGTTCAGAATTTTGTGTAGATTAATAATATACAACTTTCATCCATGTTAAAAATGTTTATAATGCTGTTTGTTTAATTTTGCTCCTATGCCATGCTAAAATGATTTAATTCATAACTAATTAACCGTAGCTCCGAATCTAACAAACTTTATATGTAAATGGGGTAGAATTTTGCCTAGTTTAACATGGTGGCTTCAATTTGCATGTTTAACAACTCTAAAATAATGTTTAGGGCAGAACAGGACCTAACCTAATATATGCTCATGAGGAGTTTCCGGAATTGTTGTTCGTTGTTTCCGGCCTCATTTAAACTTGACTAGATAGCTAGTTTTATTTTGCTTCACCCTCTTGCCATGTTTAACAACATTTAATATTGTTGGGTACATAAACGAGATCGAACCTAAACAAGTCATGTGGTGTTTCGTCAATATGCAACGGAGTTGCATATTGAGCTCCACTTAATTTGTAGGATTGCTTGTGCACTTTGCCATGCCATGTATCATTAAACCGGACATGCATCATACTTGTTTGCGCATCGTGCCATGATTATGTGATGGTTGTTTACCATGATTGTTTGCTTCTTTCCGGTGTTGCTTCTTCGGGTTGTTTCCGATAACGTCGTGTTGTGAGGATTCGTTCGACTACGTCCGTTTGTCTTCTTCATGGACTCGTTCTTCTTCCTTGCGGGATCTCAGGCAAGATGATCATACCCTCGAAATCACTACTATCTTTGCTATGCTAGTTTGCTCGCTCTTGCTATGCCAATGCGTCGATGCCTACCATTTGCTTGTCAGCCTCCCAAATTGCCATGTCAAACCTCTAACCCACCATGTCCTAGCAAACCGTTGATTGGCTATGTTACCGCTTTGCTCAGCCCCTCTTATAGTGTTGCTAGTTGCAGGTGAAGATTGGAGGCCGTTCCTTGTTGGAACATCTTTTATTTACTTGTTGGGATATCATGATATATCTTATTTAATTAATGCATCTATATACTTGGTAAAGGGTGGAAGGCTCGGCCTTATGCCTGGTGTTTTGTTCCACTCTTGCCGCCCTAGTTTCCGTCATATCGGTGTTATGTTCCCGGATTTTGCGTCCCTTACGCGGTTGGGCTATTATGGGAACCCCTTGACAGTTCGCCTTAAGTAAAGCTCCTCCAGCAATGCCCAACATTGGTTTTACCATTTGCCACCTAGCCCTTTTATTTTCCCTTGGGAGTCGCGCTCTTGAGGGTCATCATTATTTTACCCCCCCGGGCCAATGCTCCTCTGAGTGTTGGTCCAACTGAGCGATGTCCGAGGCTACCAGGGGCAACTCTGGGCTGGCTTACCCGACGTCTGGCTCATCTGAGTGTGCCCTGAGAAAGAGATATGTGCAGCTCCTATCGGGATTTGTCGGCACATTCGGGCGGTGTTGCTGGTTTAGTTTTACCCTGTCGAAATGTCTTGTTGTACCGGGGCGCCGAGTCTGATCGGAACGTCTCGGGTGGAGGTCTATTCCTTCGTTGACCGTGAGAGCTTGTGATGGGCTAAGTTGGGACACCCCTGCAGGGATTTGAACTTTCGAAAGCCGTGCCCGCGGTTATGGGCAGATGGGAATTTGTTAACGTCCGGTTGTAGATAAGTTGAACCTTAACTTAATTAAAATGAGTCAACCGCGTGTGTAACCATGATGGTCTCTTTCCGGCGGAGTCCGGGAAGTGAACACGGTGTTGGAGTTATGCTTGACGTAGGTTGTTATAGGATCACTTCTTGATCATAGTTTCTCGACCGTGCTTTGCCTTCTCTTCTCGCTCTCTTTTGCGTATGTTAGCCACCATATATGCTAGTCACTTGCTGCAGCTCCACCTCTTACCTTTACCTTACCCATAAGCTTAAATAGTCTTGATCGCGAGGGTGCGAGATTGCTGAGTCCTCGTGGCTCACAGATACTTCCAAAACCAGCTTGCAGGTGCCGATGAGTCCGTGCAGATGACGCAACCAAGCTCAGGAGGAGCTCGATGAAGATCTTGTCCTTTGTGTTGTTTCGTTTCAGTGGATCAGTAGTGGAGCCCAGTTGGGGTCGATCGGGGACCGTGTCGCATTTGGGGTTCTTCTTTTATTTTGGTTCCGTAGTCGGACCATGAGTGTATTTGATTGATGTAATGTTTATTCATGTAATTGTGTGAAGTGGCGATTGTAAGCCAACTATGTATCCCTTTCCCTTATGTATTACATGGGTTGTGTGAAGATTACCTCACTTGCGACATATGCCTTCAATGCGATTATGCCTCTAAGTCGTGCCTCGGCACGTGGGAGATATAGTCGCATTGAGGGCGTTACAAGTTGGTAATCAGAGCCTTCCCCGACCTTAGGAGCCCCTACTGATTGATCGTTTTTAGCGGCCGAGTTGTGTCTAGAAAAATGTTTTGAGTCTTTTAGGAATTATGTATCGGAGAGATTAGGAATTCTTTTTACTTCCCAGTCTCCTCATCGCTCTGGTAAGGCATCCTGACGTAGAGTTTTGACATTTCTCTTCTCAAATTTCACTAATTTTTTTTAGGATCACGCGGGTATCGTGGAATCGTTCCGATGGTTTTATGATGAGATTATGCCTCTAAGTCGTGCCTCGACACGTGGGAGATATAGTCGCATCGAGGGTGTTACAACCCGCCTCCGCCTCGACCCCGTGGAGAGAGATATCCCACCCCGCCGCCAGTGGCGCACCCGACTCTCAGCGGCCGACTAGGTCGCCATGAAGGAGTCGAGGAGAACGACGCCCGCCATCGGATCGACCGCCTGGCGCGATCCCTGGCGTTGGAAGAAGAAGACGATGTCGGCCCGCCTTGTTTCGGCCCCCGCATCCGCGATGAGCCTTTCCCCAAAGGGTTCTCGCTCCCAAGAGACACGCCCAAGTACAACGGCTCCGTGAAACCGGAAGATTGGTTGATCGACTACTCCACGGCGGTCAGCATAGCCAACGGCAACCGGCACGTTGACGTGAAGTACGTGCCCCTCATGCTGCAAGGCACGGCGCGAACCTGGCTCAACAGCCTCAAGCCTCTCAGCATCAACAGCTGGCTAGATTTCACCGAAGCTTTCATCCGCAACTTCACCAGCACCTACAAGCGGGCTCCCAAGCCCAGACAGCTCTCCTTGTGCGTACAAGGCCCCGCCGAGTCCACTCGCGACTACCTCACGCGTTGGGCCGAGCTCCGCAATTCTTGCGAGGGGGTGCACGAGGTGCAAGCCATCGAGTACTTTACAGCCGGATGCCGAGAAGGCACCCTCCTCAAGCACAAGCTCCTCTGCGACGACCGGCTACCCTCGACGAGCTTCTGGACATAGCGGACAAGTACGCCACCGCTGATTCCTCGATGAAGACCGAGCTCCGGGTAGACGCGTCCCGAAAGGTACTCAACCCGGCGCACAAGACGCCGGCTGGGGATTCCGGCCGACGCCCCCACTCGAACGACCACAAGCGCAAGGGCCCTGCGCCGCCTCCCGCCAGTCGGCAGGTGGCCACAGTTGAAGACGTGCCTCCTGAAGGGCGGCCTGCGCGCAAGAAACCCAAGGGCGGCCGTCCGGCTTGGCAGCCGGCTTTCTCCTACGAGAAAACTCTCGACGCCCCGTGCAAGTTCCACAGCGGCGCGAAGCCGTCCAACCACACAAACCGGAAGTGCCATTGGCTCACTCGAATCTCTGAAGGCGAGGGGCTCGCGACGCCTCCGCCTACCAGCCCGCCGCCTCCGGCAGCTCGGCCCGCGGTCGGAGCCGTGCATGACGAGTTCCCTGACGAGCAAGCAACCTACATCATCTTTACAAGCCAGCCCGAAGACCGGCGCAGCAAACGCCGAGAGCACCAGGAAGTTAGCGTGGTCGCTGCCGACCCCGCCAGACACATGCATTGGTCAGAAAAGCCCATCAGCTGGAGCCGGGCCGACCATCCAGAGGTGATGCCGTCTCCCGGTTCTTATGCCCTGGTCCTGGAAGCCACCCTCGCGACGGACAGACGTGCTACCCGCTTCTCCCGTGTGTTGATAGACGGCGGGAGCAGCATCAACATCCTGTACCGTGACACCCTGGAGAAGCTAAACGTCAAGACGAAGCAGCTCAAGCCTACTCGGACAGTGTTTCATGGCATCGTACCCGGCTTATCCTGCGCCCCCATTGGCAAGATCAAGATCGATGTACTTTTTGGGGACAAGGAGCATTTCCGCCGGGAAGCGATCTGGTTTGAAGTGGTGGACATGGAGAGCCCTTACCATGCATTGCTTGGCTGACCTGCCTTGGCCAAATTCATGGTAGTTCCCCACTATGCATACCTCAAGATGAAGATACCAAGCACCAAAGGCGTCATCACCGTAGCCGGCGATTACAAGAAGTCCTCTGAGTGCGCGGCAGCCAGCAGCCGGCTGGCTGAGTCCCTTGTGATTGCCGCGGAAAAGAAGATGTTGGACCGAGTCGTTGCCATAGCCGGCAAGCAATCGGCCGTGTCCCCCGACCCCAAGGAGCACGATGCTCAAGGATCCTTCCAGCCGGCCAAGGAGACTAAGAAGATACCTCTTGACCCCGAGCATCCAGAGAGGTTTTCCGTCATCGGGGCAAACCTGAATGGGAAATAGGAAGGCGAGCTCGTCGATTTCCTCCGTGAGAATCGGGACATCTTTGCATGGTCCCCCAAGGACATGCCGGGTGTTCCGAGGAAATTCGCCGAGCACAAACTACACGTCCGAGAAGATGCAAAGCCAGTCAGACAACCCCTCTGCCGACTGTCGCAGGAGAAGCGCAGGATTGTGGGAGAGGAGATAGCTCGGCTTCTGGCAGCCCGCTTCATTATGGAAGTTTTCTTTCCAGAATGGCTTGCCAACCCGGTCCTTGTGCTAAAGAAGAATAACAAGTGGCGCATGTGTATAGACTACACGAGCCTCAACAAGGCCTGTCCCAAAGATCCTTTTGCCCTGCCAAGGATTGACCAAGTGATAGACTCCACAGCCGGATGCGAGCTGTTGAGTTTCTTGGATGCTTACTCCGGATATCACCAGATAAAGCTGGATCCGGACGACCGCCTGAGAACGCCTTCATCACGCCATTTGGAGCCTTCTGCTACCTGACTATGACATTCGGCCTGAGAAATGCGGGTGCCACTTTTCAGCGTTGCATGCAGAAGTGCCTCCTCAAGCAACTCGGCAGAAACGCTCACGTTTACGTGGACGACATCGTAGTGAAGACGGAGAAGCGCGGCACCTTGCTGGTAGACCTCAAGGAAATGTTTGAGAACTTACGACGGTTCCAAATCAAGCTCAACCCCGAGAAATGCGTGTTCGGAGTGCCAGCCGGCCAGCTCCTAGGTTCCTGGTCTCCGAACGCGGCATCGAATGCAACCCGGTGAAGATCAAGGCCATCGAGAGAATGGCGATCCCCACCAAGCTTCGAGACATTCAAAAGTTCACCGGGTGCTTGGCCTCCTTGAACCGCTTCATCAGCCGGCTCGGAGAGAAAGCTCTCCCCCTCTATCGCCTCATGAAGAAGAGCACTCACTTCGAGTGGAACAACCAGGCCGACCAAGCTTTTCACGAGCTGAAGAAGATGCTGGCCACGCCGCCTGTCCTCATGGCGCCGACTGAGAAAGAGCCCATGCTCCTTTACATCGCCGCAACCAGCCGGGTGGTCAGCACCGTCATCGTAGTCCAACGCCCAGAAGAAGGCCGAGCCCAGCCGGTCCAAAGGCCGGTGTATTATTTGAGCGAGGTGCTGTCCGCCTCAAAGCAGAACTACCCGCACTACCAGAAGATGTGTTACGGCGTGTACTTCACCGCCAAGAAGCTGAAACCCTACTTTCAAGAGCATCCCGTCACGGTCGTATGCACCGCCCCGCTGGCCGAGATCATAGGCAGCCGGGACGCATCCGGCCGGGTGGCGAAATGGGCCATCGAGCTGGCCCCTTACACAATCTTCTACCAGCCCCGCACCGCCATCAAGTCCCAAGCACTGGCCGACTTCCTCGTCGACTGGGCCGAGACCCAGTACCTGCCGCCGGCTCCCGACTCCACCCATTGGCGCATGCACTTCGACGGGTCCAAGATGCGCACCGGCTTGGGAGCGGGCGTCGTCCTTACCTCTCCCAAAGGCGACAGGCTCAGATACACGCTACAGATCCACTTTGCCGCCTCCAACAACGTGGCCGAGTACGAGGCGCTCATACACGGGCTCCGGCTTGTCAAAGAACTCGGCATTCGCCGGATCCTATGCTATGGCGACTCGGACTTGGTGGTCCAGCAATCATCCGGTGACTGGGATGCCAAGGACGCAAACATGGCGAGCTACCGCTTCATGGTTCAACAACTTAGCGGATACTTTGAAGGATGCGAGTTCCTCCACATACCGCGAGCCGACAACGAGCCAGCCGATGCCCTGGCTCGAATAGGCTCCACTCGGCAAGCAATTCCAACCGCCGTCGCTCTACAACGCCTCCTCAAGCCGACCATCAAGCCGTCTCCAGAGTCCGACTCCATCTTCGTGCCGCCTGACCCCGATGCGGCCGGGTCCGGCTCAAAGAACCTAGCAGGCGACCCCGAGACTCCCGTAGCCGGCCCGGGGACTTCGGCAACCGGCTCGGGGACTGCCACACCCGGCTCAGGGACTGCAGTAGCCGGCCCGAGGACTGCACCAGCACAACAGCCGGCGACCGACTCCAGCATCTCACCACCCAGCCCGCCCACCCTGGTGGCGGTAGCCACTTTGGCAGTAGAAGAAGTCGTGGCTCCGTCATGGGCTCAGTCCATCCTCAACTTCCTAGTAAACCAAGATCTGCCGGCTGACGAAACAGAAGCAATACAAGTCCAACGTCAAGCCGGAGCATACACAATCGTCAACAGAGAACTAGTCAAGCGCAGTGTCACTGGAATCCTCCAACGGTGCGTCGAGCAAGATAAGGGCATTGCAATCCTCTAGACATTCACCAAGGAGAATGCGGCCACCATGCGGCCTCAAGATCACTTGTCGCCAAAGCCTTCCGCCATGGTTTCTTCTGGCCAACTGCTTTTGATGACGCCAAAGAATTAGTTAAACATTGCAAGGGATGCCAACTCTTCAGCTCCAAGCAACACATGCCGGCCTCGGCACTCAAGACCATTCCCCTCACTTGGCCCTTCGCCGTTTGGGGACTGGACATGGTGGGCCCATTCAAGACGGCGCGCGGCGGCATGACCCATCTGCTCGTCGCCGTGGAAAAATTCACCAACTCGATTGAAGCAAAGACGATCAAGAAGCTGAATGGGCCGACTGCTGTGAAGTTCATCGCAGACATAACAACTCGGTACGGTGTACCACACAGCATCATCACCGACAATGGCATGAATTTTGCCAAAGGAGCCTTGGCACGTTTCTGCGCAGCCCAAGGTATCCGGCTGGACTTAGCATCCGTCGCCCACCCGCAGTCAAACGGCCAGGTCGAGCGAGCCAACGGCCTCATCCTCACCGGCATCAAGCCCCGACTGATCGTACCTCTAGAGCGTTCAGCCGGCTGTTGGCTCGATGAGCTGCCGGCTGTCCTCTGGAATCTGCGCACTACACCAAACAAGTCAACCGGCTTCACCCCTTTCTTCCTTGTGTATGGTGCCGAGGCGGTCATCCCAACTGACATCGAGTTCGACTCGCCTCGAGTAACCATGTATACGGAAGCGGAGGCCAAGGAAGCACGAGAAGACGGCTTCGACCTGCTGGAAGAAAGTCGGCTGTTAGCCCTCAGCCGGTCTGCCATCTACCAGCAGGGTTTGCGCCGCTACCACAGCCGGAAGGTCAGGCCAAGATCTTTCCAAGAGGGCGATCTTGTGCTCCGGCTGATCCAGCGAACAGCCGGCCAGCACAAACTCTCGGCCCCTTGGGAAGGCCCCTTCGTCATCAGCAGAGCTCTAGGCAACGACTCCTACTACCTGATCGACGCACAGAAGCCGAAGGCACGCAAGAGAGACGACTCCGGCAAGGAGTCGGAACGACCATGGAACGCCAACCTCCTTCGAAGATTTTACAGTTGAAACACAGTATGTATCACGCTAACTTTTGTATTAAGTACGAGACAATAGGCCCCCTGAGGAGGGCTCGGGGACTGCCATCCCTTATTTATGAATGAAAAGTATCATGCTTATGACCCTGTCATTTCATTTACTTATTCCGTCCGGCACCGGGTTCGATTAGTCGGCTCGGGGACTGGCCGACTGGAGTTATATTAGAAGTCCTACCCGCAGTCAGACAAGTAGTGTGCCGGCTCCCAAGCCTTCTCTTGCCAAAAGTCACAGTTCGAAGAACCGGCTGTCTGGCTGGCAAGAGTTAAAGGTAGGAACGGGCGCCCACACGAAAAATGGCTAGGGACTAACAGACTAATATAACAAAAGCCGGTTTTTTCTCCCACCGCCGACTGGCTACCAGAGTAGCCGGCCGGCCGGTTTCCATTCACTTCACTTCAATCCAAGAAAGCTCAAGTACTTGCCTCCCCAAAGAGGGAAGGCGGCAAAGGAAAAGGCCTAAGGATAAAAAGCATATGCGAATGGAAACCAAACATGCACATAACAATATTTACATAAAAGACCTCCGAGAGGCCAGCATTCAACATAGTTTGGATACACCCCCAGTGGGTGGAACTGCGAAAACTTAATGAAGATTGTTCAAAAGACAACAAGCAGGAAAGATAAAGACGGCAGGTCAAGCTGGCGGAGCGACCGACGAGCCGGACTGGTTGGCGGAGATGGTCGAGCCGGCTGAAGGAGCGGCCGGCTGGCGAACTTCGGCTTGGTCACCGCCTCCCGTAGAGGGCGCGCTTCCACGCGCCTCGTCGCTGGAGGCACGGTCGGCCTGAGGTCGGCCGATTGTTCCACCAGCCGGCTCGACGTCTTCGCCGTCCTCCTCTTCGTCATCCTCGCCCTCGTCGCTGGAGGCAATCTCCTCCACCGAGTCCTCGCCCACCGCCGGGTTCAGCCCGAACCACTCCTCCGGCTGAGCAACACCGTCATCATCGATTTCGGGTGCGAAAACGCCGATGTCGGTGCACTCGGCGATCGTCGAAGCTTGCTAGGGGATAGCCGGCCTCACCTCCTCCAGCTCCACATCGGCCTCCATCCGCCAAGTGCGCAGCTGGTCTAGGTTCAGCCCTGGGTACCAAGCCCGAACGAACTCCAACGCCTGCCCGGCTCCGAGGTGGGCCGTCGACGCCTTCCAAGCCTCAAAGCGACCGACTGCGACCTCTAGCCAGTCGGCAGTTCGGCATGGGGTGCGAGGGATCGTCTCGCCGGGCCAGAGGGCGGCCAACACTTGCGCCCCGGCACGTTGGAGCCGGCGAAGCATCCGATGAGCCGGCTGCAACCGCGCCTGGACAGCCAAGAGCTGCTCCTCAAGTGTCTGGTTCGCATCCGGCGCGATGTTAGCCCCCGCCTGACGGCGCGCCTCGCGATGGGTCTCAATGCTTTGGGCGGCGAAGGCGGAATAGCCGGGGAAGTAGTCTGCACCAAAAAACAAGCAGCAGCTCAAGTTAAGCCAAAAACCCAGGCGGCAAGGGGCGGGAGAGGGGCGAGGAAGGCGGCTTACCATGGATCAAATCCTCGATCCGGCCGAAGCCTTCATCCAGGGCTCGCCGGGTCTCAGCCCAGCTCGCCGCCTCGGTCTCATACTCTGCCTTCAGGGCGGCTTCGCTATCCTGCGCCGCCTACAGGGCCGCCTTGTGGCTCTTCTCCTGGTCGGCCAGCTTCTTGGCCAGGCGATCACGCTCCTGGACCAAGGCAGCGTACTCGGCATCCTTGGTATGAAGGGCGGCCTTCGCCTCGCCGAGCTCCTTCCTCAAGTCGGCGTTGGCCCTTGAAGACAAAGAAAAAGAAAAACCAATAAGGAAAGAGTCGTCAAGAAAGATCCAACCCGACTGCTCAGCAGTCGGCCCGAATCTCGGGGACTACACCCAGTGGGTGTGCTGACGCGCCCCCACAGGAGACAGACAAGATCGAGTACTTACTTCGGCTGTCGGCTAGGTCGTCGGTCCTCCGGCTCAATTCCCGAGCCTGGGAGTTGAAGGCGGCAGCATGGAGGTTGTGATATTCCTGGAAATTCAGACAAGAGGCAAAAATAAGGTAGCCGTCAAGAAAGATCCGACCCGACTGCGCAGCAGTCGGCCCGAATCTCGGGGACTACACCCAGTGGGTGCGCTGACGCGCCCCCATGGAAGAAATTAAGAGAGCAAAGCAGCCAAGAACGAAGGACTCAACTGGATGGTGGCTTGTGTCGACAAGAACTCCTGGGTGAACTGTTGCAGCAGGGCGGCCTGAGCTTGCAGCCGGCTCTGGACCCCTTGAGCCGCCACATTCAGCTCGCCAGTACCCCCGCTGGGAGTCCACTCGGACGTGGCAGTGCTGGCCGCCTCCAGATCTTCCGCCGACTGGCCTGCGCCCGCGACTCGGCGCAACTCCGGCGGAGCGGCGCCTCCCCCTACGCGCCGGCCCGTCGCCGGCTGCACCTCAAGGCCGGCTCTTTTCTCTGGCTCACCCCCGGTCGGCCCCTCTGGCGCCGCTGACGATTGGCCGCCTTGGCCCGCTCCGGTTGGCGCTGCTGGCGGCGCTTTCCTCGCAAAGGCCACGGGGTCCTCCCCCCTGTCACACCCTAGCTAGTCATGCATTAGAGTGTTGCATCATGTTTACTCTTTCATCAGAAACTTGAAATGGGGATGACAAAACCCCCAGTCCCCTCTGAAACCAACTAGGGTTACTAAAATAATTTTTCAATGAACCTGAAATGCCCTTCTAAAATGCCATCATTTTTGCCTTGGTTCAGAACCTCTGCCAAAAGTGGTGCACATTTTCCTAGGCCATCCTAAGGTTTTTGATTTAAATCATAAATATTTGAATTTGGGCATTTAAAATAATATAAAATATTTAAATGCTCAAATATCTCCAAACTGAAATGTTTCATGTTGGAAATAATCCAACTATGGACCAGGAGTAGTTTGGTGATTTTTGGAGTTGCCTAGGTATTTTATTTAATTCAACAAAGTTGCAGATATATTAAATAAAACAGAAATAGAAAAAAAGGGGGAAAACTTACCTGTGCGGCCCAGCCAGCTGGCCGGCCCAGCTAGCCAGCCCAGCCCACCACCGCCGTCGTCCTCCTGGCGCCAGTCGGCCAGGCGTGTGGCCGGCGCGCGCGCACGGCCACCGCACCACGCCATCTCTCTCCCTGCCTGCCTGCCCTCCCCTCCTCGTCTCGGTGTCCCTGGACGACGCCACGCCTCCTCCCTGCTCTCTCTCACTCTCCCCCGGCTCTCCCCTCGCTCTCTCTCTCGCCCGGCCGAACACCACCCTCGCCGCCGTTCGCCATAGCCACCGTCTCCGACCACCCCTCGCTCCCCCGACTAGCTCAGGAGCTCCGCCTCGACTCCCTCTTCCTCCCCACCGCTCCACAGCTCCCCGGAAGCCCTGCATCGCCGCCACGTCACCGTTCCCCTCTTCGGGCTCCGACCACCGTCGCCGTCGAATTCGCCGTCTCCAGCGCGTCCCCGAGCCCGCTTCGACGCCCACTGCAACCGCGGTGAGCTACGCCACCGTTTCCCCCTCTTCTCCCCCTCGTTCCCTCACCGTAGCCTCCTCCCCACCACGGCCGAACCTCCGCCGTCGCCGAGCTCGCCGTCGACGCAGCTCCGGTGACCATTTGGTCACCCCGGCGAGTCCAACGAGTTCGCAAGACCCCGTAGAGCATTCCTAGCGCCTCGCTTTGCTCGACTTCGAGCTCCAGCACCGTTCCCGTGCACGACCGAACCCCGGCGGCCGCAGCCGAGCTCGCCGCCGTCGACTCCGGCCACCCCGACCCCAACGGGCTCCGCCAAGAGCTGCGGGTTGTCCTCAGCTCCACTCCGGTGGCCTCCGCGGTCCATTTGGTGGCCGAAACGACCAAAACCACTTCCGCCGCCGCGTCGGGCTCGCCGGCGACTAAACGCCGGCAGCCGACATTGACTTTGACCACGGGTGGGCCCTGGTTGACTCCCTGAGTCAATGACAGGTGGGGCCCAGCCCTGTTAATTAAACAGGATTAGTTTTAATTAAGTTTTAATTAAAATAATCACCCTGACATGTGGGACCCACTGTCAGGTTTGACCCAGACCTGTTCCGTTGACCTGCTGACGTCACACTGACGTCAGGCTGACGCAGTAATTGAATTTCTGGATTTAAATTAAATCAGGAAATTCCAGAATTTTATTTAAACTTCAAAAATTCATAACTTTTATTCTGTAACTCCATATTGGACAAATTATATATGAAAAATGATCAGAAAAATCCAATCTATCCATCTGTACTATTTTCATGCATGATCAAACAAGTTAAATTGATGTTTTAAGCAGAACAAGAAAAGGCACTTTAAAAGGCCATATTTGAATTTGGAATTTGAATCATTGATTCAAATTTGTTCAAACCCTTCTGGCTTTAGTTGCATTAGTCCAACACACTCATATTGCCATGTTTCATGCATGCATCATATTGTTGCACATTGTTTGGTGATGCTTGTGTATCGATGTCCTTACGACAGGATCTGTCCCCGAGGAGTACCGTGATTACCCTAACGAAGAACCGTATCCGTGCATCGAACCATCAGGCAAGCAACCAACCATTTGATCATATCGATACAATCCCATGTTCTTGCTCCTGCTCTCTTTTACTGCATTAAGACAACGCGATTCAAACTGCTGTGTGCTACGGTAGTTGAACCCATTTCCTCTGCATGACCTGTCATTGCCACAGTAACTAGATGAAACCCACTAGCATGTGTAGGAGTTGATTGAGCCATATGTATGTGTTGTTCCTACCTTGCTATGCCTGCTATGCTTAGAGTCGTGTCAGGTCTGGTTCATCTGGGTGATGGGCTAGAGTGAAATGATTATGTCGGTAATGAGAGTGGTGTGGTGAACACGATTTGGTAAAGGTATCGATGAGAGGCCATGTAGGAGTACATGGTGGGTTGTTTCATTGAAGCCGACCTTAAGCACTGAGATCTGTATGTGTGATTAAGAATCAGCTACTACCATGCATTGGGCCCGAAACCAATGGACCCTCTCGGCTTCTTATTCACCCTAGTTCTCCGTCCAGGAGTTGCAAGTAGTTTCTGGTGTTTGTAGCCTACTGGAGGCCGTGGACAGCGCTGACCGTAGGGGTGGGCTGTGATGCGGTAGGTACGTGGCCGGGTGTACCGAATACCCGTTAGGTATCTCGGGAACCCTGTTCACATCGTTCGGGGCCGTATGGGAAACCTCGGCCGGACTCCCTGCGGATGGAACCTGAATAGGCGATAAACCTGGACCGGAGGCTTAGGTGATTAGGTAGGTCGTGGCCGACACCCACGTTGGGCTTCCGCTTGAAGGTTGCCGAGTACATGTCGTGTAAACGACGGTAAGTGGTGAGAGCGTGTATGAAGAAGTACCCCCTGCAGGGTTAACATGATCTATTCGAATAGCCGCGTCCGCGGTAAAGGACTACTTGGTTGCCTATACAGTTCATAGACAAGTAAATGGAAACTACTAAAAGCCTCAAGATAAGTGTGAGTGCCGAGGATGGCTCTTCCGTAGGAAGACGGAGGTGGATCCCCGGTAGTGTATTGAAGTGGTGAGTAGTGGACTCGTGTGCGCAAAACATTTCAAGTTGGAGTATCGTAGGATAGTCTAGCCAAGAGTCAAAGCTGGCTTGCTGCAATAACTCCACCAACCCTTCTTGATACTATGCATGTATGTAGGATCTGATGTAAGCCTTGCTGAGTACCTTTGTACTCATGTTGCTATAATCTACATTTTTACAGAAGACGCTGCAACCCCTTCTGATGGGTTCTATGTAGACGTTGACATCAACGAGTAGGCTAAAGACCCAGGTGGTGACCCCGAGCTTGTGATGGACCACGTAGTATAGCTAGGCTTTCCAAGCCTCTTTTATTTTACTAGTTGTCTGTACCCAGACAATGTACTTCCGCTGCTGGCTTGTATGACTGTATGACTTGTATGTTGGGTCGTGAGACCCGTACCTTTGTGAATGTTATGTATGGCTCCCTGAGCCTTAAATAAAGTACTTGTGTCATAGAGTCATGTTGTGATGCTTCGTTGTATTTGCACATATCGAGCATATTGTGTGTATGATTGAAATGCTTGGTATGTGTGGGATCTGACTATCTAGTTGTTTATCTTTAGTAGCCTCTCTTACCGGGAAATGTCTCCTAGTGTTACCGCTGAGCCATGGTAGCTTGCTACTGCTCTGGAACACTTAGGCTGGCCGGCATGTGTCCTTCTTCGTTCCTGTGTCTGTCCCTTCGGGGAAATGTCACGCTTTGAGTACCGGAGTCCTGTTAGCCCGCTACAGCCCGGTTTACCGGAGTCCTGCTAGCCCAGTGCTACAGCCCGGACCCACTTGCTGATGACCGACACGTTCGAAGCTGGGTCATGAATGCCTGTCCCTGTAAGTCTGTGCCACTTTGGGTTTACGACTAGTCATGTCAGCCCGGGCTCTTTATCATATGGATGCTAGCGACACTATCATATACGTGAGCCAAAAGGCGCAAACGGTCCTGGGAAAAGGTAAGACGACACTCGTGGGGATACCGTGCGTGAGGCCGCAAAGTGATATGAGGTGTTACCAGCTAGATCGATGTGACATCGAGTCGGGGTCCTGACAGCGTTGGCATCAGAGCCGGACTGCCTGTAGGTTCTCCAAGCCAAACTGGTCGATGTTGAGTCTAGAAATTCTTTAGTTATATGTAGGGGAATTGTTTGTGGGTTGGAACGTAAGGCTCTTTTTACTCCTTATACCTTATGACTTTCTGATCTGAGTCAGTCCATTCTTCCACCGGGGGTTAAGGAATTAGGATCTGTTCTCTCTATCAGGATCACGAGTTACTAATCAGTAGTACCTTATAAGTTTGATGGTTACCAGCCTAGTTCAGCTCTACTACCACATTATGTTGTTAGAATGGTTCCAGAACTTTGATGTGATGATGTTGAGTGTGTACGAAATCCTTTGTCAAATGTCTCAATATCCTTTTTGAGCATTTACAGCTGTTATGCTGCCGAAATTTTGCTAGAAATTCTAATGCCCTTGCATTATGATTGTGCTTTCAGATGACCACTCGCGACCTCAATCAAGTGGTTCGCCTGACTCGATGCCTAGATGTACCCGGCCATACTGCTAAGTTGGTCAGGGTAATGACTGAGGCTGGATATCGCTGGTATTCCGAGTACACGGTCGAAGAGCAATTCCGGGACTTCAATCAAAGCCAGTATCTCTGCACTGTCAGGATATTTCCATCTTATCCTGGATCCACTGAGCCTCTTCACTGCTCCTATGGACTCGGGGTTACTATTGAGATGGCTGTGCAGGATGCCGCCTACTCTATGATGACCATTATGCGAGTCAGATCTGGTCTATTTCGGGACTCTGACTTCCGGTATATGCCAGGATCACTTCCGGGAGCACAAGGGTATCTCCAGGCTATCTACGCTGACTCCACTCAGGAGGATTCACGGACTCGCACCACTGCTGAGATGCTCGAGGATAAGGACCGTGAAAATCGGGCCTTAAGGTTAGAGCTCTTCAATACCCGTGCTGACCACTGGGCCACTTTGACTCGGTTCGCACCGGCGGTGCAAGCTGGATATTCAGATATGCGCGATCTCTATCCTGTGAGATCTGCTCTGCCAGACGTGATGGTTTGGCGTGATGTAGGAGGCATCACCCCACCTCGCGGTCCCCGCAGGCCACCGTTTGTTGGTCCAAGGCCTCATCCTAGCCCCTATGGTCCACAAGCTCCGCGAGACCGTCTGTTTCCGGATGATCATGTTGAACTTCCAGGCTATGGAGGTGACTTCTACGAGGACTACTACGGATCGGTCTGAGTTAGTGGTAGTATCACTAGTTCGCACTAGCTGTGTCGTCTATCGTCCTGCGTGACTCGTGGGATATGACCTAGTTTGTACTCTTTCCGGAGATGTAGAAAAATAATGTATAGGAGTTTGGGATGCCTCCGATGAGATGTAATCCTCTTTTCACCATAATAGTACTTGTTGGTCTTGTACTAAACCCTGTATGGTGTGTATGACGATGGAATAAAAGAAGCAGTTTCTGTATCTACCATGCCATACGGATGATCATCTTGCATTCCGAGTTATTCCTTACATTCTATACCCTATGTCGGAATTTTACCATCCTGACTAAATCATTGTCTTGTTTACCTAGGATGGTCAACACGCGCGCTAACCCTGCTTCCCAAGAGCAGGCCGAAGGCAGTGAAGCCAGGAATGAAAATCTTCCTCATCCTCCTTCACTAGCCGAGGTGATGATGGAAGCTGAGAGAAACAAGCGGGAGACCAACCGTTTGTTGGAGCGTATTGAACAGAATACAGCACACCATCAGAGGGCTAACGTGGTGTCACTAAGTGATTTTATCAAATTGCATCCACCCACGTTCCACCACTCCGTCGAGCCTCTCGACGCTGATGACTGGCTTCGCAGTATCTCTCACAAACTGCGTTCCGCGCTGGTAGCGGAGGCTGACAAGGTCACCTTTGCTGCATATCATCTTGAAGGCCCCGCCAGTCTATGGTGGGAGAATTATGGAGCTATGCACCCAGCGGGCCATGTCACCACTTGGGCTGAGTTCAGCGAGGCTTTCCGTGAACATCACATTCCGGAGGGTCTCATGGACCGTAAGCGTGAAGAATTTTGCAATGTCACCCAAGGCCGACTTTCTGTGGATGCCTATAGCAGGGAGTTTGGTAAGCTCGCCCGATATGCAACCGAGGAAGTGTCTACCGACGCCAAGAAGCAAGCAAGGTTCCGTAAGGGCCTTAGTCCTGAGCTTCGCCGCGACCTCCGTCTGCATGAGTGCACATCTTTTCCGAAACTTGTCAACAAAGCCATCAGTGCTGAAACTGGTCAGACTGATTATGACGCAACACGCAAGCATGGACGTGACACGGGTTCCTCATCCGGTGCTGGTCCTCAGAAGCGCCGCGTGTGGGTACCCAACACCGCCCTGCCACACAGGTTCACACCGAGGCCATCTTTTCAGCCGCCTCGCCCCGTACAACAGTCTGCTCCAGCCAAGCCCTATGGGGGTCCAACTAATAATGCTCCTCCACGTACCAGTTCCGTGACTTGTTTCAAGTGTGGGGAATCTGGTCATTATATGCGTGAGTGTCCCCAGACCAACCCCAATCAATCTGCTAAAGCTGTTGGCCGTGGCAAGCCGACAGGAAAAGTGTTTCATGCTAAACCGGTCACCGCTTCACGTGGCCATGTCAACTGTATCTCTGCCGAAGAAGCTCAAGAAGATCCCAACGTCGTTCTCGGTACGCTTCTTGTTAATTGCCACCCGGCATCTGTTCTTTTCGATACAGGAGCCTCTCATTCTTTTATATCTGAAAATTATGCTCGTTTGCATAACGTTGCATTCTGTGACTTGCCATCCTCCATGGTAATTCAAACTCCGGGATCCAAATGGCAAACTTCTAGAGTAAGCCATGGAAATGAAATCCAAGTCGACAGACTTGTTTTCCTCGCATCTTTGATAGCCCTTAAATCTTCAGATATTAATATCATTTTGGGTATGGACTGGATGTGAGCTCATCAAGCCAAAATTGATTGCTTCTCTAGGACTGTTCAACTCACCCATCCTTCGGGGAAGATAGTCAATGTCTTGACCCGAATAGCCAAGCGACAATTATATTCTCTTAACGCCAGCCCTTTGCCAGACCTTGAGGACGTTCCGGTAGTCCGTGACTTCCCGGATGTCTTTCCAGAGGAATTGCTAGGTGTTCCACCTGACAGGGATGTTGAGTTCGTAATAGACCTCATTCCAGGAACCGTTCCGATTGCTAGAAGACCTTATAAGATGGCACCCCTAGAACTAGCCGAGCTTAAGAAACAACTCGATGAATCCTTGAAAAAGGGTTTCATCCGCCCTAGTTCATCTCCGTGGGCTTGCCCCGTCCTATTCGTCAAGAAGAAGGATGGTACGGACCGGATGGTTGTAGATTACCGACCTGTCAATTTGGTCACAATCAAAAACAAATATCCACTTCCCAGGATCAACGATCTGTATGATCAGCTCGCTGGATCCTCAGTCTTCTCCAAGATGGATTTGAGGTTGGGATACCATCAAATCAAAATCAGAAACGGGGACATTCCTAAAACGGCCTTTGTTACTCGTTATGGCCAATACGAGTACACCGTCATGTCCTTCGGTTTAACCAACGCTCCAGCCACCTTTTCTCGGTTAATGAACTCAATCTTCATGGAGTATTTGGATAAATTCGTCGTAGTTTATCTCGATGATATACTCATCTACTCCAAGAATGAGGAAGAACATGCCGAACATTTAAGGCTAGTGTTGAAGAAACTTCGAGAGCATCGCCTTTATGCCAAATTTTCAAAATGTGAATTTTGGTTGTCAGAAGTGACCTATCTGGGTCATGTAATATCTGGTAAAGGTATTGCTGTTAACCCTGAGCGAGTTCAAGCCGTCCTTAATTGGACTCCACCCGAATCGGTCAAGCAAGTTCGGAGTTTTCTGGGCTTAGCGAGCTATTGTCGTCGCTTTGTCGAGAATTTCTCCAAGATTGCTAAACCTCTAACCGAACTCCTCAAGAAAGATAAGAAGTTCGAATGGACTCCACAATGTGAGCACAGCTTTCAGGAACTGAAAAGACGCCTGACCTCTGCTCCCGTACTGGTACCGCCAGACTTCTCCAAAGACTTTGTTATCTACTGCGACGCCTCGCGACAAGGACTAGGTTGCATTCTTATGCAAGATCGACACGTAATTGCTTACGCTTCACGGCAATTGCACCCACATGAGGAGAATTATCCTACTCATGATCTAGAACTTGCAGCCGTAGTCTATGCACTTAAGACCTGGCGACATTACCTCCTCGGTAATCGTTGCGAAATATTCACTGATCACCAAAGTCTGAAGTATATTTTCACCCAACCGGATTTGAATCTCAGGCAGAGACGTTGGGTTGAATTGATCACAGACTTCGACTTAGGAATAACCTACACCCCAGGGAAAGCCAACGTCATGGCTGATGCGCTAAGTCGTAAATCTTATTGTAACAACCTGATGTTACAACAAAGTCAACCGCTTCTCCATGAGGAATTTCGAAAGCTTAACCTTCACATTGTTCCTCAAGGTTTTCTCTCCACCTTGGTGGCAAAACCTACCCTTACGGATCAAATTATCAAAGCACAGAAGGTAGATCCGGGAATCTCCCGCATCAAGAGGAACATTCAGAAAGGAATTGCGGATTGTTTCTCCATTAATGATCAAGGGGTCCTATACTTCGGGAATCGACTAGTGGTTCCCAAAGTGCGAAACCTGAGGCGTTTGATCCTTAAGGAAGCTCATGAATCTCCTCTCACCATTCATCCCGGTAGCACTAAAATGTATCAGGACCTACGCCAGAGGTTCTGGTGGACTAGGATGAAAAGAGAAATTGCTCAGTATATTGCAAATTGCGACGTCTGTCGTCGTGTAAAAGCAGAGCATCAACGGCCTGCTGGCACCCTTCAACCCTTAGCTATTCCTGAATGGAAATGGGATAAAATTGGTATGGATTTCATTACCGGTTTTCCCAGGACCAAAAGAGGGAATAATGCTATTTTCGTCGTGGTCGATCGTCTTTCCAAAGTAGCTCATTTCTTACCTGTTCGTGAGAGTATAACCGCTAGCCAGCTGGCAGACTTATACATCTCCCGGATAGTGTCCCTCCATGGTGTTCCTTTGGAAATCAATTCGGATCGAGGAAGTCTTTTCACCTCTCGATTTTGGGAAAGTTTCCAAAATGCTATGGGAACCCGTCTCTCCTTTAGCACCGCTTTCCACCCTCAGTCAAGTGGTCAAGTGGAACGCGTCAACCAAATTCTAGAAGACATGCTTCGAGCCTCTGTTATCTCGTTCGGAATGGACTGGGAGAAGTGCCTTCCATTTGCCGAATTCGCTTACAACAACAGCTATCAATCCAGCTTGGGTAAAGCCCCTTTTGAAGTTCTCTATGGACGACGATGTCGAACACCCCTTAACTGGTCAGAGACCGGGGAAAGACAATTCTTTGGCCCGGACATGATTCAGGAAGTAGAAGAACAAGTTCGTATCGTTCGTGAAAAGTTGAAAACAGCCCAATCCCATCAAAAGAGTCAATATGACCGAAAACATAAGGCTATGACTTTCGAGGTTGACGAGAAGGCTTATCTTCGGGTCACCCCTCTGAAGGGAACCCATCGTTTCGGTATCAAAGGCAAATTGGCTCCTCGTTACATTGGACCTTTTCGCATTCTTGCCAAACGAGGAGAAGTTGCCTACCAGTTGGAACTACCTCCGCACCTCTCCAGAGTTCACGATGTCTTCCACGTTTCTCAACTCAGGCGTTGCTTCTCGGATCCTATCCGTGAAGTGGACCACGAAACGCTTGATCTCCAAGATAATCTTACATATCGAGAGTACCCCATTCGTATCCTCGATCAAGCCGAACGTACCACGCGACGTCATAATATCAAGTTTCTCAAGGTTCAATGGTCGCACCATTCTGAGGATGAAGCAACCTGGGAAAGGGAGGATCGTATTCGACTTGAATATCCCGCCTTCTTCTCGGAGGAACCCAAATCTCGGGACGAGATTCTTTTGAGTGGGGGTGAGTTGTCACACCCTAGCTAGTCATGCATTAGAGTGTTGCATCATGTTTACTCTTTCATCAGAAACTTGAAATGGGGATGACAGAACCCCCAGTCCCCTCTGAAACCAACTAGGGTTACTAAAATAATTTTTCAATGAACCTGAAATGCCCTTCTAAAATGCCATCATTTTTGCCTTGGTTCAGAACCTCTGCCAAAAGTGGTGCACATTTTCCTAGGCCATCCTAAGGTTTTTGATTTAAATCATAAATATTTGAATTTGGGCATTTAAAATAATATAAAATATTTAAATGCTCAAATATCTCCAAACTGAAATGTTTCATGTTGGAAATAATCCAACTATGGACCAGGAGTAGTTTGGTGATTTTTGGAGTTGCCTAGGTATTTTATTTAATTCAACAAAGTTGCAGATATATTAAATAAAACAGAAATAGAAAAAAAAGGGGGAAAACTTACCTGGGCGGCCCAGCCAGCTGGCCGGCCCAGCTAGCCAGCCCAGCCCACCACCGCCGTCGTCCTCCTGGCGCCAGTCGGCCAGGCGTGTGGCCGGCGCGCGCGCACGGCCACCGCGCCACGCCACCTCTCTCCCTGCCTGCCTGCCCTCCCCTCCTCGTCTCGGTGTCCCTGGACGACGCCACGCCTCCTCCCTGCTCTCTCTCACTCTCCCCCGGCTCTCCCCTCGCTCTCTCTCTCGCCCGGCCGAACACCACCCTCGCCGCCGTTCGCCATAGCCACCGTCTCCGACCACCCCTCGCTCCCCCGACTAGCTCAGGAGCTCCGCCTCGACTCCCTCTTCCTCCCCACCGCTCCACAGCTCCCCGGAAGCCCTGCATCGCCGCCACGTCGCCGTTCCCCTCTTCGGGCTCCGACCACCGTCGCCGTCGAATTCGCCGTCTCCAGCGCGTCCCCGAGCCCGCTTCGACGCCCACTGCAACCGCGGTGAGCTACGCCACCGTTTCCCCCTCTTCTCCCCCTCGTTCCCTCACCGTAGCCTCCTCCCCACCACGGCCGAACCTCCGCCGTCGCCGAGCTCGCCGTCGACGCAGCTCCGGTGACCATTTGGTCACCTCGGCGAGTCCAACGAGTTCGCAAGACCCCGTACAGCATTCCTAGCGCCTCGCTTTGCTCGACTTCGAGCTCCAGCACCGTTCCCGTGCACGACCGAACCCCGGCGGCCGCAGCCGAGCTCGCCGCCGTCGACTCCGGCCACCCCGACCCCAACGGGCTCCGCCAAGAGCTGCGGGTTGTCCTCAGCTCCACTCCGGTGGCCTCCGCGGTCCACTTGGTGGCCGAAACGACCAAAACCACTTCCGCCGCCGCGTCGGGCTCGCCGGCGACTAAACGCCGGCAGCCGACATTGACTTTGACCACGGGTGGGCCCTGGTTGACTCCCCTGAGTCAATGACAGGTGGGGCCCAGCCCTGTTAATTAAACAGGATTAGTTTTAATTAAGTTTTAATTAAAATAATCACCCTGACATGTGGGACCCACTGTCAGGTTTGACCCAGACCTGTTCTGTTGACCTGCTGACGTCACACTGACGTCAGGCTGACGCAGTAATTGAATTTCTGGATTTAAATTAAATCAGGAAATTCCAGAATATTATTTAAACTTCAAAAATTCATAACTTTTATTCTGTAACTCCAAATTGGACAAATTATATATGAAAAATGATCAGAAAAATCCAATCTATCCATCTGTACTATTTTCATGCATGATCAAACAAGTTAAATTGATGTTTTAAGCAGAACAAGAAAAGGCACTTTAAAAGGCCATATTTGAATTTGGAATTTGAATCTTTGATTCAAATTTGTTCAAACCCTTCTGGCTTTAGTTGCATTAGTACAACACACTCATATTGCCATGTTTCATGCATGCATCATATTGTTGCACATTGTTTGGTGATGCTTGTGTATCGATGTCCTTGCGACAGGATCTGTCCCCGAGGAGTACCGTGATTACCCTAACGAAGAACCGTATCCGTGCATCGAACCATCAGGCAAGCAACCAACCATTTGATCATATCGATACAATCCCATGTTCTCGCTCCTGCTCTCTTTTACTGCATTAAGACAACGCGATTCAAACTGCTGTGTGCTACGGTAGTTGAACCCATTTCCTCTGCATGACCTGTCATTGCCACAGTAACTAGATGAAACCCACTAGCATGTGTAGGAGTTGATTGAGCCATATGTATGTGTTGTTCCTACCTTGCTATGTCTGCTATGCTTAGAGTCGTGTCAGGTCTGGTTCATCTGGGTGATGGGCTAGAGTGAAATGATTATGTCGGTAATGAGAGTGGTGTGGTGAACACGATTTGGTAAAGGTATCGATGAGAGGCCATGTAGGAGTACATGGTGGGTTGTTTCATTGAAGCCGACCTTAAGCACTGAGATCTGTATGTGTGATTTAAGAATCAGCTACTACCATGCATTGGGCCCGAAACCAATGGACCCTCTCGACTTCTTATTCACCCTAGTTCTCCGTCCAGGAGTTGCAAGTAGTTTCTGGTGTTTGTAGCCTACTGGAGGCTGTGGACAGCGCTGACCGTAGGGGTGGGCTGTGATGCGGTAGGTACGTGGCACGGTGTACCGAATACCCGTTAGGTATCTCGGGAACCCTGTTCACATCGTTCGGGGCCGTATGGGAAACCTCGGCCGGACTCCCTGCGGATGGAACCTGAATAGGCGATAAACCTGGACTGGAGGCTTAGGTGATTAGGTAGGTCATGGCCGACACCCACGTTGGGCTTCCGCTTGAAGGTTGCCGAGTACATGTCGTGTAAGCAACGATAAGTGGTGAGAGCGTGTATGAAGAAGTACACCCCTGCAGGGTTAACATGATCTATTCGAATAGCCGCGTCCGCGGTAAAGGACTACTTGGTTGCCTATACAGTTCATAGACAAGTAAATGGAAACTACTAAAAGCCTCAAGATAAGTGTGAGTGCCGAGGATGGCTCTTCCGTAGGAAGACGGAGGTGGATCCTCGGTAGTGTATTGAAGTGGTGAATAGTGGACTCGTGTGCGCAAAACTATTTCAAGTTGGAGTATCGTAGGATAGCCTAGCCAAGAGTCAAAGCTGGCTTGCTGCAATAACTCCACCAACCCTTCTTGATACTATGCATGTATGTAGGATCTGATGTAAGTCTTGCTGAGTACCTTTGTACTCATGTTGCTATAATCTACATTTTTACAGAAAACGCTGCAACCCCTTCTGATGGGTTCTATGTAGACGTTGACATCAACGAGTAGGCTAAGGACCCAGGTGGTGACCCTGAACTTGTGGAGGACCACGTAGTATAGCTAGGCTTTCCAAGCCTCTTTTATTTTACTAGTTGTCTGTACTCAGACAAGTTACTTCCGCTGTTGGCTTGTATGACTGTATGACTTGTATGTTGGGTCGTGAGACCCGTACCTTTGTGTTTGTTATGTATGGCTCCCTGAGCCTTAAATAAAGTACTTGTGTCATAGAGTCATGTTGTGATGCTTCGTTGTATTTGCACATATCGAGCATATTGTGTGTATGATTGAAATGCTTGGTATGTGTGGGATCTGACTATCTAGTTGTTTATCTTTAGTAGCCTCTCTTACCGGGAAATGTCTCCTAGTGTTACCGCTGAGCCATGGTAGCTTGCTACTGCTCTGGAACACTTAGGCTGGCCGGCATGTGTCCTTCTTCGTTCCTGTGTCTGTCCCTTCGGGGAAATGTCACGCTTTGAGTACCGGAGTCCTGTTAGCCCGCTACAGCCCGGTTTACCGGAGTCCTGCTAGCCCAGTGCTACAGCCCGGACCCACTTGCTGATGACCGACACGTTCGAAGCTGGGTCATGAATGCCTGTCCCTGTAAGTCTGTGCCACTTTGGGTTTATGACTAGTCATGTCAGCCCGGGCTCTTTATCATATGGATGCTAGCGACACTATCATATACGTGAGCCAAAAGGCGCAAACGGTCCCGGGAAAAGGTAAGACGACACCCGTGGGGATACCGTGCGTGAGGCCGCAAAGTGATATGAGGTGTTACCAGCTAGATCGATGTGACATCGAGTCGGGGTCCTGACACCCCCTTTCCATCAGCGGCGGGTCTTGGACGATCTCCTCCGCCAAGGGCAATGGGGTGTTGGGGGCCACGGCTCGGAGGGGAATGGCGAGCAGCGGAGGCTGGTTGCGTGAACCCTCCACCTCTGGCTCCGCGGTCGCCGCCTCTGTCTGGGCCTTGGCTGCCGCGTCGGCCTGCTCCCTCGCCTCCTGGGCGGCCGCTTTCTCCGCCGCCTCGCGCTCCTCCCGCGCTTCACGGGCGTTCCGCTCTGTGGCCTCCCTGAGGTCGGCGCGGGGGTCCACGTGGCGGGAGCTTGAAGAACCTCCAGCCGGCCCAACTACGGAGCCGCCCGGACCATGCTCAAGGGAAAGCGGTGCCCTGTCCAGCAAGCAGAAGAAATTAAGAAGAATGCTCGAACAAGAAGAGAATGATGTAGAGCATGCGACAAGGCAATTGACGACTTACGCTGAGACCGCCTGAGGCTGCTTCACCGCCTTGCGGAAGCGGGCCGCTTTCGCAGCCGCCTCGTCTCGCTTGGTCGCCGCGGTGGAGGCTTTGGACTTCTTCGGCCGACTGCCGAAGAGGCCTGAAGCGGCCCGGTACTTCTGTGCACCGCCGCCGGCAGCCGGCGCGATGGACGAGCCCGCACCCTGATGGTCGGCCACCGGCTGGCGACGCGGGGCGACTTCGGCGTCGAAATCATCCGGCCAGTCCTCGAAGCTGGCGGTGAGCCTTGTGCCCCCGGGCTCGGCGTCGTCCCCCACGACGGCGTCTTCCATGGCGGCCGCCCCCAAGTCCGGGTCGTCGACGTCGTCCGCCGTGCGGTCGGGGGCGTACTGGCGTTCTATCCCTGCTGCCTCGGTCGTCGGCGGGAGAAGAGGGTTCTACTAAGAAGAACCGACTGATCAGAAGCCGGCCATCATGAAGCCGGCCACCAACAAGAAGAAGAAAAGGAAAACTTACCATGGGCGGAGGGTTGGCGCGAGAGTACGGCGCCTTGCCGTATCGCCATCCTCGGCCAGCTTGCAATTGGAGATGTAGTTTACCATGTACGATACCTCCGCATGAGGCATCTCCCTGGTGCTCAGCCAGCATGGGTCGAACCGGCCGCTCATCTGGCACATCATGTGGGGCCGGCTTTGGAGAGGAGATATCCGGCGCTCCACGAAGGCGGCCACCAAGTCGGCCCCGCTTAGACCTTCCGACTGGATCATCACCCGAAGCCGGTAGACGGCAGCATTCCCGGCCTGAGACAGTGACCGGGACCGGAAACTCCATGAGGGATGCCTCCCAGCCGGCGGGCCGGCTACGTAAGCCGGCAGGTTGACGTGGTCTCCTTGCTCGGTGATGTTCTTCACGTAGAAGTATGACTTCTGCCAGATCTTCACTGACTGGATCAGGGGGATGGGCGGGAACGGGTTGTTCTCGCCCGCCTCCTCATGGCGATGAAGGCCCCACAGGGGGCGGGCACGCCGGCGACGACGGTGCCGAGTTTGCTCTGGAAGAACTCCCCCCAGAGCTCCAGCGTGGGGAGCAGCCCCAAGAAGCCTTCGCAGAGGGAGACGAAGGCCGACAGCAGCATCACCGCATTGGGCGTGAGGTGATGCGGCTGAAGGTTGTAGAACTCGAGGAAGGAGCATAGAAATCCGCTCGCCGGAAGGCCGAAGCCACGTAGGAAGTGCGAGCGGAAGACGACCCGCTCGCCCTCCTCCAGTGCCGGCAAGATCTCCGTCTCCGGCGCCAGGCGGACCTGCACGAGGTTAGCGTCGGGCAGGCGCCGAGTCTGGCGGAGGAACGCAACATGGTCCTCATGGACGTTGGAGCCGTCCCATGAGCTCGACAGCACCATGGGAGCAAGGCGATGTGGCGGCGCGGCGGCGCTGAGACAGGAGGTTGCGGCGGCAACAAGAGGAAGAGAGGAGGACGAGAAGGGGCAGAGCGAGAGAGAGCGTGCGAACCTCTGTCGCTCCCCCTCCTCCCCCTACTTATAGGCTCGCGTGGTGGAACCGAAGAGGCGCGGCGTGGGGAAGCGTGGGGATCGATCGTGCCCACTCCCCCACATCCCACGATTACTGTGCCATGATGGAGGAATAAAACTACTGTGGAAAGGCGAGCGGTCCATGTGGGCCACGGAAGATCCGCGCTCAGACCGAGGCCTGCGAGTGGCGGGCCCGGGCCTGCGGCGACGTCCCGTCGCGCGCGTGCGTTGGCAGGATTTCCTCGCCACGTGGTCCGCATTCCCGCCTACGAGAACCGGAGCTCTCTGAAGTCGGCGTGCACAAGCAAAGCCGGCTCTTCAGGATAGGAAGCTGACCAAGCTTCTCGTCCCTCTGTCCGCCTTGAAGCTCGATCAGCTTCGGGGACTACTGTCGGATTAAATAGCCATGGGTAGCCTAGCCAGCTTCCCCTGGCCCTTCTGAAAAAATTACGAGCCCGTCCGGCTCTCAGGAATCCAAGACGTGGGGCCGCCTTCCCCTTGCTGGCTGTCACCCAGGCCAGCTCGAAGAAGGCGGCCCGATTTTACCCCACATGAAGAAAACCATGGGAGGCCGACTTGAAGAAGCCGGCTCCAAGATGCCGACTCCAAGAAGACGGCCATGAGGAGGACGACTCCAAGAAGCCGGCTCCCATAAAGTGGTCGAGACCGTACCCTCAAAGTTTGCATCCACCTAGCGGCGATGAGACGGGGCGTGGCTACAGTAAATCCTGCCACCCCCGAATCCCGGAGCACGCCTGGCACAGTGCGCCATACGGAGTGGCCATGACCCGTCCGGTGCGGCACTGTTGCCATGTTGACCCTGATGTCATCCATGACGGGCTACCAGTACGGCCCACGGGCGGTGGGCCCCTTCGGGCAGAGAGACACCCGAAGGCGGCCTGGCCTCCCCCAGTCGGCCCGAGACGGGGCTGGCTCCCCGCAGCCGGCTCACTTCCCCCCTCGAAGAAGACGCCCCATTAAGGAGACAAGACGCGGTAAGGCTATGGTAATCGCCCGCCGGACGGCGGCACTGTAGCCACGCTTACCTCGATGAAGCCCTCATTATCAGGATGAGGCAACAGTAACCAGCCATCGACAAGACCCTTGGCAGTGGGGCCTGCCTGTTGCCAAGGAGTTGGTAGCCGGCGGGACCCACCAGCCGGCGGGCCCCAACAGTCGGCGCAGAAGCCGGCGAGCGCGGTCACAGACGGCTGGGCCCCGCGCCCAGTCGGATTACCATTGTACCCCCGGGGGGTAGGCCTATATAAACCCCCCGGGGCACCCATGCAAAGGGTTGGACCCCCAGCTAGTCCTAGACACCACGCAAGGAGAAGAAGCAGGCTAGCCGTGTCATTCTTCCTCCTCCCACCAAACGGCTCAAGGAGCATTGTGTAGCTACTTGTTCATCTAGTGATCATGCGGAGACCCCGCAGAGCAGCAGTAGGGGTGTTATCTCCACGGAGAGCCCCGAAGCTGGGTAAGATCCGCCGGCGTGCATGTCTTCGCCTTATCCCGTTTCCAAGCACCGGCGATGTCTTACTGGCTCCCACAATGATAAGCCACCTGTTGGCATATGTCGCACCTACCACCCGACATTTGGCGCCCACCGTGGGGCCAGGTGCACCGTCGTCCGGAGACCTGTTCTGGACGGGAACCCTCTTCCTCCCCAGCGAACGTAGCCAGCCCGGCACGCCCGATGGCGCTTGCCATGACGCGCTGCAAGGCGTCACCAGCATCCGCGCGGCGAGCAGCCTCGCCGATCTCCCCGACGAAATCCTCATCTCCGACGAGCTCGCCTCTGATGCGGGCACCGATCACCTCGCCAATCTCCTCGGCCAGCTCCATGTCTCCAGCGAGCCCGCTGTGGATCTGGAGTCGGTTGGCTCCACCGACCCGATGCCTGTCGACTCCGACACGGCCTCCTACGACACCTTCCCGACACGGACTCCGACACGGCGATGTCTTACTGGCTCCCACAATGATAAGCCACCCGTTGAGATATGTCGCACCTACCACCCGACACCGAGACGCCTTCCGGTCAATAACCAACAGCGGGATCTGGATACCCATGTTGGCTCCCACATGCTCCTTGATGATCTCATCGGATGAACCACGATGTCGACGACTTAATCAATCCCGTATTCAATTCCCTTTGTCAATCAGTATGTTACTTGCCCGAGACTCGATCGTCGGTATCCCAATACCTTGTTCAGTCTCGTTACCGGCAAGTCACTTTACTCGTACAGTAATGCATGATCCAGTGATCAACCACTTGATCACATTGAGCTCATTATGATGATGCATTACCGAGTGGGCCCAGAGATACCTCTCCGTCATACGGAGCGACAAATCCCAGACTCGATTCGTGCCAACCCAACAGACACTTTCAGAGACACCTGTAATGTACCTTTATAGTCACCCAGTTACGTTGTGACGTTTGGCACACCCAAAGCACTCCTACGGTATCCGGGAGTTGCACAATCTCATGGTCTAAGGAAATGATACTTGACATTCAGAAAAGCTACAGCAAACGAACTACACGATCTTTGAGCTAAGCTTAGGATTGGGTCTTATCCATCACATCATTCTCCTAATGATGTGATCCCGTTATCAATGACATCCTCATGTCCATAGCCAGGAAACCATGACTATCTGTTGATCAACGAGCTAGTCAACTAGAGGCTCACTAGGGACACATTGTGGTCTATGTATTCACACATGTATTACGATTTCGGGATAACACAATTATAGCATGAACAATAGACAATTATCATGAACAAAGAAATATAATAATAACCATTTTATTATTGCCTCTAGGGAATATTTCCAACAATAACCTCTTGAGTTTGTATCTATCTTTGCAAGCTAAAATAGCTAAAGCAGCTTCTTTTTCAAAAACATAACCTTCAGGAATAACAGGTGAGTCTTCATCATAACTTTCATCAATATTATCAGATTCAATATTTTCATTCTCTCTAACCCTAGCAAGTTGTTCATCAAGAAATTCACCAAGTGGCACAGTAGTATCAAGCATAGAAGTAGTTTCATCATAAGTATCATGCATAGCAGAAGTGGCATCATCAATAACATGCGACATATCAGAACGAATAGCAGAAACAGGTTTAGGTGTCGCAAGCTTACTCAAAATAGAAGGTGAATCAAGTGCAGAGTTAGATGGCAGTTCCTTACCTCCCCTCGTAGTTGAGGGATAAATCTTGGTTCTTTGATCTTTCAAGTTCTTCATAATGATAAGCAGATATAAATCCCACGTGACTCAAAGAATAGAGCTATGCTCCCCGACAACGGGGCCAGAAAATAGTCTTGATAACCCACAAGTATAGGGGATCACAACAGTTTTCGAGGGTAGAGTATTCAACCCAAATTTATTGATTCGACACAAGGGGAGCCAAAGAATATTCTCAAGTATTAGCAGCTGACTTGTCAATTCAACCACACCTAGAAACTTAATATCTGCAGCAAAGTATTTAGTAGCAAAGTAATATGATAGTAGTGGTAACGGTAGCAAAAGGTAACAATAGTAAAAGTAATGTTTTTGATATTTTGTAGTGATGATAGCAATAGCAACGAAAAAGTAAATAAGCGAAGAACAATATATGGAAAGCTCGTAGGTAATGGACCAGTGATGGAGAATTATGCCAGATGCGGTTCATCATGTAACAATCATAACCTAGGGTGACACAGAACTAGCTCCAATTCATCAATGTAATGTAGGTATGTATTCCGAGTATAGTCATACATGCTTATGGAAAAGAACTTGCATGACATCTTTTGTCCTACCCTCCCGTGGCAGCGGGGTCCTAATGGAAACTAAGGGATATTAAGGCCTCCTTTTAATAAAGTACCGGACCAAAGCATTAACACATAGTGAATACATGAACTCCTCAAACTACGGTCATCACCGGGAGTGGTCCCGATTATTGTCACTTCGGGGTTGCCGGATCATAACACATAGTAGGTGACTATAGACTTGCAAGATAGGATCAAGAACTCTCATATATTGATGAAAACATAATAGGTTCAGATCTGAAATCATGGCACTCGGGCCCTAATGACAAGCATTAAGCATAGCAAAGTCATAGCAACATTAATCTCAGAACATAGTGGATACTAGGGATCAAACCCTAACAAAACTAACTCGATTACATGATAAATCTCATCCAACCCATCACCGTCCAGCAAGCCTACGATGGAATTACTCACGCACGACGGTGAGCATCATGAAATTGGTGATGGGGGATGGTTGATGATGACGATGGCGACGGATTCCCCTCTCCGGAGCCCCGAAAGGACTCCAGATCAGCCCTCCCGAGAGGTTTTAGGACTTGACAACGGCTCCGTATCGTAAAACGCGATGAATTCTTCTCTCTGATTTTTTTCTCCCTGAAAGCAAATATATAGAGTTGGAGTTGAGGTCGTAGGAGCTCCAGGGGCCCCACGAGGTAGGGGGCGCGCCCTAGGGGGGCAGGCGCGCCCCCACCCTCATAGACAGGTGGTGGACCCCCTGGTCTTCATTTTTTGCAAGGATTTTTTATTATTTCCGAATAGATGTTCCTTGAAGTTTCAGGTCATTCCGAGAACTTTTGTTTCTGCACATAAATAACACAATAGCAATTCTGCTGAAAACATCGTCAGTCCGGGTTAGTTCCATTCAAATCATGCAAGTTAGAGTCCAAAATAAGGGCAAAAGTGTTTGGAAAAGTAGATACGGCGGAGACGTATCAATGGGCTCGGGGGAGCCTCTTGGTTCTCCCATGCTAGACTTCCCTGGGACCCCGGACGTCGAGGTCCTCGATGGCCCTGACAAGCCCGCTGCGAAGCCCTTCGACAAGCCATTTGACCCCGTCCATGGTAGAAAGAGGAGGCCTAATGAAGGAGGAGATCAATGTCTTCTGTATCATGACTGAGGCGGTGAAGGAGGTGGCAACAGCCATCAGGGAGTGCAAGCCCCTTGACGTCCATCCTAACCTGTATGGCGCTGTCATGACCCAGGGTGGCTTCAGCGACGAGGCTCTCATGGCAGCTCTCAGCCACCTGCTTGACAACAAGGCCCAAGGTGTTGGGTTCGTTGCCATGGCCGATGCTCATAGGGTGCTGTGGCTCAGGAGCTGGTTGGGCAAGCACTACTACTAGAGTAGTGCTGCCTGTGAGCGTGCATGATCCCCGACGACGATGGCGGTGGTGACGACGACAACGATGATGACGACGTACATTTTGTGTAGTTAGGGCTCAAAAACTATTTTATGGTCTGTATATTTTGGTGAGGTGGTATATACTAACCCCTCACGCTGATGGTGAACTTGCGGTGGTAGGACGACACCCTCTTTTGGATGTGTTGATCTGATGTATGTCCTGCTTTTCATGGCATTTTGGCATTCGGCACTACAAGGTGCTAGTATCCACAACGCAATTGTGCTTGATTGAAGCATCCGATGGATATTCAAAACTTGTAGCAGTAAACTTCCTAGTGCCTTCTAAGCCCACGCTACCAAACTAAATTCCTTATTGTGAGGATGCACAACAAATAGCCCATGAATACGATATTGGATAATTCTATTAAAAAGAAGTAAAATGAGGAACATCATATTCACCTTTTCCTCCTGGAAGTCGAGCTTGCTCTTTATAAAGGATTTGGGTGGTAGCATTGACATGAAGTTATATTCCTTCGATATGCCAATAGTTCAACATACTTGATTGCCTGCTTGGTCTTCCGGTAGGTCAGAGGCTAGATTTTTTTAAAATAAACGACAATTGTCCTAAGGTTTTTATTAGTTAGGAGGAACATCATTTAACTTCCAACCTCTCCATTATGACGGTGCATCTACTCAACATACAACTTACCATTATTCGGAGCATCCCATCAGACCAGTGCGGTGCCGTTGGATCATAGCCTGGTGGGCCGTTGGATGTAGTACTGACTTTGGAAGAAATTTCGTTCAGATATAGAAATAGATAATTTGAGGTAACTAATCCCAGATATTCAGCAAACCTATTGAGCAGTTTAAGGAAACAAATTAGGGAAAGATTAATGTGACATAAAGACTTTCCGAATGCAATTTTATTCCTTATGAATGACATTTTATTTCCTTACAAAGAAAAGTGTTTCCAATATTCCTGAAAATTGCATCGACCACAGATATTTCCTTATGAGCACTTCCTGTTTCCAATAATTCTTAAAATTGCATCGCAAATAAAATATGCATCTATTTAAAAGATTGCATTGCTATTTAGCAGTTGCCGACTAGAAATTTCCTTTCATCTATACTTGCTATTAAAAGAGCAAACATGATTTGCCCTACAGACACACCACAAAGTGTACACAGGATTACCAGAGGCGTTCGATCAATCCAACTAAATCATATCTAACAGTCCATATTACATCAAGGGTTTGCCACACAAATGAACAATCCAGACGAAATGTTCTGCCGGAGCAGACTGCCCAGCGCACCCCTTCGTCCTCAATTAGCAGGGATAGAGGTTTTCAATCCCATAATTTTCTCTCTGCCCTCACAATCACGAGCTGTCTCTCCTCCTTTGCTGCCGCACGTGCACCAGCGTGGATCCCCATCACCTGCCCGCTGCTCCTCCTCTGTTGGCTGTCCCCCCATGGGCGCGAGCGCTAATCGACGTCGCCGCGGTTCTCTCCTCTTCTGCTACCCAACGGATGCGAACACAGGACTCAGTTGCCGCTGTCCGCTCCTCTACAGCCCCAAGGACACGAGCGCAGGCTGCCGTCGCTGCTTGCCGCTCTCCTCTGCTTCCCATGGATGCCAGCAAGGATCTCCGATGCCACCGTCTGCGAGGATCTCTGGCGCCACCGTCCGCGAGGACCTCTGCTGCCCCACGGACGTGAGCGTGGGAAGCTGTGGCCGCCTGCAGATCTGCTCTGCTGACCCACGGATGCGAGCGCAAGTTGCCGCCGTCGCCACAATGTGGCCCTCGCCACCAAGCCAGCGAACTTGGATCAGGTACTAACTTTGATCAGATTTTTCTTTACCTTAACATCAAGCCATCGGCTGGGCGTAGGAAGCTAGCTCATGGGAAACAAACCTTGGTGGCTCATACTCTGTAGCAAGCAAAGCAATCTGGTTTCATAAACACCAACTCTCCCTTTCAATTATTAAGAGTGCCATAATCATAAGAACCTGCACTTGCGAAAACAAAATTAATAATGACTAAAATGATGGACATCATTCAAAGTTCATGGGAAGATTCCTCATGGTGGATTTAGGTCAAAATTCAGAATCTATACTACTATTAAAAGAGCAAACATGATTTCCCCTACAGACACACCACAAAGTGTACACAGGATTACCAGAGGCATTCGATCAATCCAACTAAATCATATCTAATAGTCCATATTACATCAAGGGTCTGCCACACAAATGAACGATCCAGATGAAATGTTCCGCCGGAGCAGACTGCCCAGCGCACCCCTTCGTCCACAATTAGCAGGGATAGAGGATTTCAATCCCATAATTTTCTCTCTGCCCTCAGAATCACGAGCTGTCACTCCTTTGCTGCCGCACGGGCACCAACGTGGATCCCCATCACCCACCCACTGCTCCTCCTCTGTTGGCTGTCGCCCCATGGGCACGAGCGCTAATCGATGTTGCTGCGGTTCTCTCCTCTTCTGCTACCCAACGGACGCGAACACAGGACTCAGTCGCCACTGTCCGCTCCTCTACAGCCCCAAGGACACGAGCGCAGGCTGCCGTCGCTGCTTGCTGCTCTCCTCTGCTGCCCATGGATGCCAGCGAGGATCTCTGACGCCACCGTCCGCGAGGATCTCCGGCGCCACCGTCCACGAGGACCTCTGCTGCTCCACGGACGTGAGCGTGGGGCACCGTGGCCGCCTGCAGATCTGCTCTGCTGACCCACGGATGCGAGCGCAGGTTGCCGGCGTCGCCACATTGTGGCCCTCGCCACCAAGCCAACAAACTTGGATCAGGTACTAACTTTGATCAGATTTTTCCTATCGGCTGGGCGTAGGAAGCTAGCTCATGGGAAACAAACCTTGGTGGGTCATACTCTGTAGCAAGCAAAGCGATCTGGTTTCATGAACACCAACTCTCCCCTTTCATTATTAAGAGTGCCATAATCAGAAGAACTTGCACTTGTGAAAACAAAATTAATAATGACTAAAATGATGGACATCATTCAAAGTTCATGGGCAGATTCCTCATTGTAGATTTGGGTCAAAATTCTAAAATACAAAGAGTAACAAAAATAACATGAGTACAATTGTGCTCCTATTTCTTAATATACCGAGTGAAAATAAATACAATGGCCTATAATATAGAGTTTATGTGCTTTGCATTAAACTGAATGCATGGCAACTGATCATTTCTCCAATCTGTTCTGTTATATAAGTAAGCACATAATTGGGAGGACTGACATCCAACTTGGGTAAACGAAAGAATTAGCAACATAATTTAGGAGATGCCTATCTTTTGTAGCATGAAAGTCAGATAGTCAACAAGTTCTGGATCAACAAGACCCTGAGCAGAAAAGGTAGACAACATCCAGCAAAAGGTAGACTCGGTTCTTTCACTCATGCTTCTCTGGATTTCTACTTGCTAAATCCAGTACATGCTTCTCTGAATTTCGACAACCTAAGTTCAGTACATGCTTCTCTCAATGTTGGCCTGCCAATTGGTATTGTATTGCAGACTTGAGAGTACTGTATGCAATCCATTTGTGCCAATGGATTACCAAATTTTTATGTTACTTTTAGGCCATTTGAATGAAAGGACCTCTATGACAATCTACGACAAAACATTTTGTGCGAATAAAATTCAGTACATGCTTCTCTAAATATCTGCAACACAATTAAGCAAAATTTGTTCGTATATGTTGGCCTGCCAATTGGTTTTGGGTACTATGCATGCATGTTTCTCAAATGCATACTCCAAGTGCCACTTATGTGCTTAATAAGGTGAACTTCTGTTTAAATAATAATGTTGGTTTGCCGAAGTTTTCTTGTACGATACACACTAGCTGCGGGAGGTGATGTTTTTAAGTTGAATGGTTTGAGTTTATGAACCAAATGGTTGTCTAGTTGCTTCTGATGTTTGCAACACAAGCATATAGAGCTACAATTGTCAATCGTTGGAGAAAGCGCTTTTCTGAGACAGCACATCGATAAAGACCACTTATCAAGCATCACCATCAGAGGAGATCAAACTCTTAACAAGGATGCAAGCGAAGTGAACATACCTCAGAATGGAGTTGCTTGCTATTATGAAAGCGAGGTGCACTTGGTGTGTACACATCACTCGGTGAATCCAAGCTTACTTCCATTCCCATATGCACAAGAGGATTTGGCAAAAAAAATCAGCAATCAAGGAATATTTGACAATCACAATTAGACTAAGAAACGAAGATGTACCCGCACTGTATATATAACACTAGAACCCAACTTCATGTTGTCACCTGCCCTATTGCTTTTTCTGTCAGAGCTAAACCTGCTGTTCAGATACACAACAATGCATCTTGTCATAAATGAGAACACAGATTAGCTATAGCATCCAGAATTACATGTAAGAATGTTTGACCAAACAAGGCTAATCAAACATCCTTATTAGTCTGGCATTATATAGAGATATTATGTACTCCCTCCATTTCTTTTTAGTGCGCATATAAGGTTTGGTCAAAGTCAAGCTTTGTAGAGTTTGACTAACTTTATATTAAAAAATATAAACATTCACAATATGAAATTAATATTATCAGATGCACCATGAAACGTATATTCATACTATATAGTTTTAGTATTGTAGATGTTCATATTTTTTTATATAAATTTGGTCAAACTTTGTGCAGTTTAACTTTGATCAAATCTTATATGCGGAGTAAAAAGAAATGGAGGGAGTACTCTGAAGGAAATATGCCCTAGAGGCAACAATAAAGTTATTATTTATTTCCTTATATCATGATAAATGTTTATTATTCATCCTAGAATTGTATTATCCGGAAACATAATACTTGTGTGAATACATAGACAAACTAAACGTCACTAGTGTGCCTCTACTTGACTAGCTCGTTAATCAAAGATGGTTATATTTCCTAACCATAGACATGTGTTGTCATTTGATTAACGGGATCACATCATTAGGAGAATGATGTGATTGACATGACCCATTCCATTAGCTTAGCACCCGATCGTTTAGTATGTTGCTATTGCTTTCTTCATGACTTATACATGTTCCTATGACTATGAGATTATGCAACTCCCGTTTGCCGGAGGAACACGTTGTGTGCTACCAAACGTCACAACGTAACTGGGTGATTATAAAGGAGCTCTACAGGTGTCTCCAAAGGTACATGTTGGGTTGGCGTATTTTGAGATTAGGATTTGTCACTCCAATTGTTTGAGAGGTATCTCTAGGCCCTCTCGGTAATGCACATCACATAAGCCTTGCAAGCATTGCAACTAATGAGTTAGTTGCGAGATGATGTATTACGAAACGAGTAAAGAGACTTGCCGGTAACGAGATTGAACTAGGTATTGAGATACCGACGATCGAATCTCGGGCAAGTAACATACCGATGACAAAGGGAACAACGTATGTTGTTATGTGGTCTGACCGATAAAGATCTTCGTAGAATATGTGGGAGCCAATATGAGCATCCAGGTTCCGCTATTAGTTATTGGCCGGAGATGTGTATCCGTCACGTCTACATTGTTCTCGAACCCGTAGGGTCCGCACGCTTAAGATTTCGATGACAGTTATATTATGAGTTTATGAGTTTTGATGTAACGAAGGAGTTCGGAGTCCCGGATGAGATCGGGGACATGACGAGGAGTCTCGAAATGGTCGAGACGTAAAGATCGATATATTGGACGACTATATTCGGACATCAGAAAGGTTCCGAGTGGTTCAGGTATTTTTCGGAGTACCGGGGAGTTACGGGAATACGGGGGAAGAAGTATATGGGCCTTATTGGGTTTTAGGGGAGAGGAAGAGGCAGGCCGCGCGCCCCCCATTGACTAGTCCGAATTGGACTAGGGGGAGGGGCGGCGCCCCCTCCTTCCTTCTCTTCCCTCTTCCCCTTCCTTGTCTCCTACTCCTACTACTTGGAAGGACTCCTAGTTGGACTAGGAAAGGGGGAATCCTACTCCCGGTGGGAGTAGGACTCCCCTAGGGCGCTCCATAGAGAGGGCCATCCCTCCCCTCCTCCACTCCTTTATATACGGAGGCAGGGAGCACCTCATAGACACACAAGTTGATCCTCGTGATTGTTTTCTTAGCCGTGTGCGGTGCCCCCTTCCACCATACTCCTCGATAATATTGTAGCGGTGCTTAGGCGAAGCCCTGCAATGGTAGAACATCAAGATCGTCACCACGCCGTCGTGCTGACGGAACTCTTCCCCGACACTTTGCTGGATCGGAGTCCGGGGATCGTCATCGAGCTGAACGTGTGCTAAAACTCGGAGGTGCCCTAGTTTCGGTGCTTGATCGGTCGGGCCGTGAAGACGAACGACTACATCAACCGCGTTGTCATAACGCTTCCGCTTTCGCTCTACGAGGGTACGTAGACAACACTCTCCCCTCTCGTTGCTATGCATCACCATGATCTTGCGTGTGCGTAGGAATTTTTTTGAAATTACTACGTTCCCCAACAGTGGCATCCGAGCCTAGGTTTTATGTGTTGATGTTGTGCACGAGTAGAACACAAGTGAGTTGTGGGCGATATAAGTCATACTGCTTACCAGCATGTCATACTTTGGTTCGGCGGTATTGTTGGATGAAGCGGCCTGGATCGACATTACGCGTACGCTTACGCGAGACTGGTTCTACCGACGTGCTTTGCACACAGGTGCCTGGCGGGTGTCAGTTTCTCCAACTTTAGTTGAACCGAGTGTGGCTACGCCCGGTCCTTGCGCAGGTTAAAACAGCACCAACTTGACAAACTATCATTGTGGTTTTGATGCGTAGGTAAGATCGGTTCTTGCTAAGCCCGTAGCAGCCACGTAAAATTTGCAACAACAAAGTAGAGGACGTCTAACTTGTTTTTGCAGGGCATGTTGTGATGTGATATGGTCAAGACGTGATGAGATATAAGTTGTTGTATGAGATGATCATGTTTTGTTGAAGTTATCGGCAACCGGCAAAAGCCTTATGGTTATATCTCTATTGCATAAGATGCAAGCGCCAAATAATTGCTTTACTTTATCGTTATGCAATAGCAATAGTTGAAAGAGCAATTGTTGGTGAGACAACCATGTGATGACACATTGATATAGATCAAGATGATGGAGATCATGGTATCATGCCGGTGACGATGGAGATCATGACGATGCTTTGGAGATGGAGATCAAAGGCACAAGATGATTTTGGCCATATCATGTCACATATTATGATTGCATGTGATGTTTATCTTTTATACATCTTATTTTGCTTAGTTAGGCGGTAGCTTTATAAGATAATCTCTCTCTAAATTATCAAGGTATAAGTGTTCTCCCTGAGTATGCACCGTTGCGAAAGTTCTTCGTGCTGAGACACCACGTGATGATCGGGTGTGATAGGCTCTACATTCAAATACAACGGGTGCAAAACAGTTGCACACGCGGAATACTCAGGTTAAACTTGACGAGCCTAGCATATAACAGATATGGCCTCGGAACACGGAGACTGAAAGGTCGAGCGTGAATCATATAGTAGATATGATCAACATAGTGATGTTCACCATTGAAACTACTCCATCTCACGTGATGATCGGACATGGTTTAGTTGATTTGGATCACATGATCACTTAGAGGATTAGAGGGATGTCTATCTAAGTGGGAGTTCTTAAGTAATATGATTAATTGAACTTTAATTTATCATGAACTTAGTCCTGGTAGTATTAGCATATCTATGTTGTAGATCAATAGCTCGCGTTGTTGCTTTCATATGTTTATTTTGATATGTTCCTAGAGAAAATTGTGTTGAAAGATGTTAGTAGCAATGATGCGGATTGGATCCGTGATCTGAGGTTTATCCTCATTGCTGCACAGAAGAATTATGTCCTTGATGCACCGCTAGGTGACAGACCTATTGCAGGAGCAGATGGAGACATTATGAACGTTTGGCTAGCTCAATATGATGACTACTTGATAGTTTAGTGCACCATGCTTAACGGCTTAGAATCGGGACATCAAAGACGTTTTGAACGTCATGGACCATATGAGATGTTCCAGGAGTTGAAGTTAATATTTCAAGCAAATACCCGAGTTGAGAGATATGAAGTCTCCAACAAGTTCTATAGCTAAAAGATGGAGGAGAATCGCTCAACTAGGGAGCATGTGCTCAGATTGTCTGGGTACTACAATCGCTTGAATCAAGTGGGAGTTAATCTTCCAAATAAGATAGTGATTGACAAAATTCTCTAGTCACCATCACCAAGTTAGTAGAACTTCGCGATGAACTATAATATGCAAGGGATAACGGAAACAACTCCCAAGCTCTTCGTGATGCTGAAATCAACGAAGGTAGAAATCAAGAAAAACATCAAGTGTTGATGGTTGACAAGACCACTAGTTTCAAGAAAAGGGCAAAGGGAAGAAGGGGAACTTCAAGAAGAACGGCAAGCAAGTTGCTGCTCAAGTGAAGAAGCCCAAGTCTGGTCCTAAGCCTGAGACTAAGTGCTTCTACTGCAAAGGGACTGGTCACTGGAAGCGGAACTACCCCAAGTGATTGGCGGATAAGAAGGATGGCAAAGTGAACATAAGTATATTTGATATACATGTTATTGATGTGTACTTTACTAGTGTTTATAGCAACCCCTCAGTATTAGATACTAGTTCAGTTGCTAAGATTAGTAACTCGAAACGGGAGTTACAGAATAAACAGAGACTAGTTAAGGGTGAAGTGACGATGTGTGTTGGAAGTGGTTCCAAGATTAATATGATCATCATCGCACATTCCCTATACTTTCGGGATTAGTGTTGAACCTAAATAAGTGTTATTTGGTGTTTGCGTTGAGCATGAATATGATTTGATCATGTTTATTGTAATACGGTTATTCATTTAAGTAAGAGAATAAATTGTTGTTCTGTTTACATGAATAAAACCTTATATGGTTACACACCCAATGAAAATGGTTCATTGGATCTCGATCGTAGTGATACACATATTCATAATATTGAAACCAAAAGATGCAAAGTTAATGATGATAGTGCAACTTATTTGTGGCACTGCCGTTTAGGTCATATTGGTGTAAAGCTCATGAAGAAACTCCATGCTGATGGGATTTTGGAATCACTTGATTATGAACCACTTGGTGCTTGCGAACCATGCCTTATAGGCAAGATGACTAAAGACTCTGTTCTCCGGAACAATGGAGCGAGCAACAGATTTGTTGGAAATCATACATATTGATGTATGTGGTCCGATGAATATTAAAGCTTGCGACAAGTATCATTATTTTCTGACCTTCACAGATAATTTAAGCAGATATGAGTATATCTACTTGATGAAACATAAGTCTGAAAAGTTCAAAGTATTTCAGGGTGAAGTGGAAAATCATCGTGACAAGAAAATAAGGTTTCTACGATCTGATCGCGGAGACAAATATTTGAGTTACGAGTTCGGTCTTCAATTAAAACAATGTGGAATAGTTTCACAAACTCATGCCACCTGGAACACCACAGCATAATGGTGTGTCCAATCGTCATAACCGTACTTTATTGGATATAGTGCAATCTATGATGTCTCTTACCGATCTACCACTATCGTTTTGGGGTTATGCATTAGAGATAGCTACATTCACGTTAAAAAGGGCACCATCTAAATCCGTTGAGATGACACCTTATGAACTGTGGTTTGGCAAGAAACCAAAGTTCTCGTTTCTTAAAGTTTGGAATTGTGATGCTTATATGAAAAAGTTTCATCCTGATAAGCTCAAACCCAAATCGGAGAAATATGTCTTCATAGGATACCCAAAGGAGACTGTTGGGTACACCTTCTATCACAGATCCGAAGGCAAGACATTCGTTGCTAAGAATGGATCCTTTCTAGAGAAGGAGTTTCTCTTGAAAGAAGTGAGTGGGAGGAAAGTAGAACTTGATAAGGTAATTGTACCTTCTCCCTTATTGGAAAGTAGTTCATCACAGAAATCTGTTCATGTGAGTACTACACCAATTAGTGAGGAAGCTAATGATGATGATCATGTAACTTCAGATCAAGTTACTACCGAACCTCGTAGCTAAACCAGAGTGAGATCTGCATCATAGTGGTACAGTAATCCTGTTCTGGAGGTCATGCTACTTGACCATGACGAACCTACGAACTATGAGGAAGCGATGATGAGCCCAGATTCCGTGAAATGGTTTGAGGCCATGAAATCTGAGATGGGATCCATGTATGAGAACAAAGTGTGGATTTGGTTGACTTGCCCGATGATCGGCAAGAAATTAAGAATAAATGGATCTTCAAGAGGAAGACGGACGCTGTTAGTAGTGTTACTATCTACAAAGCTAGACTTGTCGAAAAAGGTTTTTGACAAAGTTCAAGGTGTTGACTACGGTGAAATTTTCTCACTCGTAGCGATGCTTAAGTCTGTCCAAATCATGTTAGCAATTGCCGCATTTTTACGAAATCTGGCAAATGGATAAACAAAACTACATTCCTTAATAGATTTAAAGAAGAGTTGTATATGATGCAACCAGAAGGTTTTGTCAATCCTAAAGGTGATAACAAAATATGCAAGCTCCAGCGATCCATCTATGGACTGGTGCAAGCATCTCGGAGTTGGAATATACACTTTGATAAGTTGATCAAAGCATATAGTTTTATACAGACTTGCGGAGAAGCCTGTATTTACAAGAAAGTGAGTGAAGCACTACAACATTTCTGATAAATATATGTGAATGACATATTGTTGATCGGAGATAATGTAGAATTATTCTGCAAAGCATAAAGGAATGTTTGAAAGGAGTTTTTCAAAGAAAGACCTCGGTGAAGCTCCTTACATATTGAGCATCAAGATCTATAGAGATAGATCAAGACGCTTGATAAGTTTTTTCAATGAATACATACCTTGACAAGATTTTGAAGTAGTTCAAAATAGAACAGTCAAAGAAGGATTTCTTGCCTGTGTTACAAAGGTGTGAAGTTGAGTAAGACTCAAAACCTGACCACGGCAGAAGATAGAGAGAGAATGAAAGTCATTCCCTATGCCTCAGCCATAGGTTCTATAAAGTATGCCATGCTGTGTACCAGACCTATTGTATACCCTGCCCTGAGTTTGGCAAGGGAGTACAATACTGATCTAGGAGTAGATCACTGGACATTGGTCAAAATTATCCTTAGTGGAATAAGGATATGTTTCTCGATTATGGAGGTGACAAAAGGTTCGTCGTAAAGGGTTACGTCGATGCAAGTTTTGACACTGATCCAGATGACTCAAAGTCTCAATCTGGATACATATTGAAAGTGGGAGCAATTAGCTAGAGTAGATCCGTGCAGAGCATTGTTGACATAGAAATTTCCAAAATACTTACGGATCTGAATATGGCAGACCCGTTGACTAAACTTCTCTCACAAGCAAAACATGATCACACCTTAGTACTCTTTGGGCGTTAATCACATAGCGATGTGAACTAGATTATTGAATCTAGTAAACCCTTTGGGTGTTGGTCACATGATGATGTGAACTATGGGTGTTAATCACATGGTGATGTGAACTATTGATGTTAAATCATATGGCGACGTGAACTAGATTATTGACTCTAGTGCAAGTGGGAGACTGAAGAAAATATGCCCTAGAGGCAATAATAAAGTTATTATTTATTTCCTTATATCATGATAAATGTTTATTATTCATGCTAGAATTGTATTATCCGGAAACATAATACTTGTGTGAATACATAGACAAACTAAAAGTCACTAGTGTGCCTCTACTTGACTAGCTCGTTAATCAAAGATGGTTATATTTCCTAACCATAGACATGTGTTGTCATTTGATTAACGGGATCACATCATTAGGAGAATGATGTGATTGACATGACCCATTCCATTAGTTTAGCATCCGATTGTTTAGTATGTTGCTATTGCTTTCTTCATGACTTATACATGTTCCTATGACTATGAGATTATGCAACTCCCGTTTGCTGGAGGAACACTTTGTGTGCTACCAAACGTCACAACGTAAATGGGTGACTATAAAGGAGCTCTACAGGTGTCTCCAAAGGTACATGTTGGGTTGGCGTATTTTGAGATTAGGATTTGTCACTCCGATTGTCGGAGAGGTATCTCTGGGCCCTCTCGGTAATGCACATCACATAAGCCTTGCAAGCATTGCAACTAATGAGTTAGTTGTGAGATGATGTATTACGAAACGAGTAAAGAGACTTGCCGGTAACGAGATTGAACTAGGTATTGAGATACCGACGATCGAATCTCGGGCAAGTAACATACCGATGACAAAGGGAACAACGTATGTTGTTATGCGGTCTGACCGATAAAGATCTTCATAGAATATGTGGGAGCCAATATGAGCATCCAGGTTCCGCTATTGGTTATTGACCGGAGATGTGTCTCGGTCATGTCTACATTGTTCTCGAACCCGTAGGGTCCGCACGATTAAGGTTTCGATGACAGTTATATTATGAGTTTATGAGTTTTGATGTACCGAAGGATTTCGGAGTCCCGGATGAGATCGGGGACATGACGAGGAGTCTCGAAATGGTCGAGACGTAAAGATCAATATATTGGACGACTATATTCGGACATCGGAAAGGTTCCAAGTGGTTCGGATATTTTTCGGAGTACCGGGGAGTTACGGGAATACAGGGGAAGAAGTATATGGGCCTTATTGGGCTTTAGGGGAGAGGAAGAGGCAGGCCACACGCCCCCCCCCCCCCCCCCCCATTGACTAGTCCGAATTGGACTAGGGGGAGGGGCGGCGCCCCCTCCTTCCTTCTCTTCCCTCTTCCCCTTCCTTGTCTCCTACTCCTACTACTTGGAAGGACTCCTAGTTGAACTAGGAAAGGGGGAATCCTACTCCCGGTGGGTGTAGGACTCCCCCAGGGCGCGCCATAAAGAGGGCCGGCCCTCCCCTCCTCCACTCCTTTATATACGGAGGCAGGGAGCACCCCATAGACACACTAGTTGATCCTCGTGATCGTTTTCTTAGCCGTGTGCGGTGCCCCCTTCCACCATACTCCTCGATAATATTGTAGCGGTGCTTAGGCGAAGCCCTGCAACGGTAGAACATCAAGATCGTCACCACGCCGTCGTGCTGACAGAACTCTTCTCCGACACTTTGCTGGATCGAAGTCCGGGGATCGTCATCGAGCTGAACGTGTGGTAAAACTCAGAGGTGCCGTAGTTTCGGTGCTTGATCGGTCGGGCCGTGAAGACGTACGACTACATCAACCGCGTTGTCATAACGCTTCCGCTTTCGGTCTATGAGGGTACATAGACAACACTCTCCCCTCTTGTTGCTATGCATCACCATGATCTTGTGTGTGCGTAGGTATTTTTGAAATTACTACGTTCCCCAACATACTCATTGTGAATAAACTACAAATAAGTTACAGCTTAAGACTGTAAAAGAGCAGTTTCCACAGCCTATAGAATTGCATGAGCAATTGGTTACATAAAAACATTTTTGATTATTAGATCACACTTATGCAGAATAGCTAAAGCAGCCAAAGGCATGGGCTTGTGATGGCCGTGGCGTGAGGCGTGGGGATGTGGCTAGGGTGGCGGCGTCAAGGCGCACGCAGCGTCGGACAGAGCTGAACCGAATAGAGTACGGATGACGAAATACCAGTCACGGGCGAGGTGGGGAGGGCGTCGACCACTCCACTCTGGAGCACGTCGTACTTGGCCACAGGTGAGGCTCGCGATACACGCAACCCACCAGAGCAGGGCTTCCTCGCCGGCGCTCCTCAGCGCTCGCTCCGATTCCGCGACTTTTCCCGCAGGAGGAGTTAGGCGCTGCAGAGCCCTCCATCGCTCGCGTCGAGTCCGCAACCGAGGATCTGGTGGAGACGAAGTCTGCGCCTCCATCCATCGATGGAGGTGGAGAGGCAAGGGAAGGGCGGCGTCTCAGCAGCGGTGGGGACTGGGGAGGCAGGGGAGGGGCAGTCCCTGCCAAAGCAGTGCGCAGCAAGGGAGGGGGGTGTCCCTGCGCCAGCGACGGGAGGCAGTGGGGAGGGCGGAGGCGCTGCTTCTACTTTGTCCGTGAGAGAGAGAGAGAAAGAGAGGGAGGAAGATGAGAGTGTCAGTGGAGTGTGCGGCCACGGTCTCTCCATCTTCTTATTAATCAAGGGCGACGCCGGCCCAAAGTTTGGGCCGGTCGCGCCCGAGCCGCCCGATTGGCCCACCGCGAGCCGTTTGATCCTAATCCATCCAGGTCGCCTTCTTTCTCCCTCTCGCTCTGCTGTTCCCGTCCTCCTCAACTCGTAGGTCCCCTTGGTGGCCGTCCCTCTCCCACGCGTCCCGCAGCGGGTTCTCGGGGTCGTCCCTCTCCTCTCACAAACTCTATCTCTCCCGGCCGCCCCCGCCCCTGGTCAGCCCTCCGCGGAGCAGCACCTCGTGTCTCCGGCAAGACCTCGCAGCGCCGCACATCACCGTCCCCTCGCCCCGTAGCACCATGTGCTCATCCCCCCGGCCGTTCCAGTGCGGGCGGCGACGCCCATGTGTCTGTGGCTGCCACATCCAGCCGCCCCATGGCATCCCTTGTCGCCATTGCAGCCCGTCCTGACCACCAAAACTCGTCATGGTCACCATCGTCGGGCATAGTTCCACCGAAGCAAAAAATCTCGCCAGTAGAAGCTTTTAGCTTGTTCGGTCGAAACAAATGAGGATGTCTGCCATCGCCACCTCAGAAAACACTCTACACAAATGCATCAAACCAAGATGCCGGTTCCAGCTCTGAATTTGCCGGTTGTAGCAAAGCCCTGGCTTCGCCCAGAACAAATCGTTTTGCTAGAATAAAAACCTCCTGGGCACTACTTCTGCGGTTGCCGTGGTAGTAAAAAAGCTCTCCGGTAGAAGCTTTTGCCTTTGCTGGTTGCAACAAATCATGCGCTCGCCGTCGTCGGCGCAGAGAAACACTCTGACGATGTAGCTCTAGCAAAAAACAGTTGTGGTTCCAGCTCTAGCTTTGCCGGTTGTAGCAAAACGGAAAGCTAGTTCCAGCTCGGGCTTCGCCCGGAACAGATCGTTTGCTGTAAACCGCCTCTTGATCGCTACTTCCGCCGATCGCCGTGGTACCAAAAACTCTCGCCGGCAGAAGCTTTTGCCATTGTTGGTTGCAACAAATGGGGACATCTGCCATCGTCGCCACAGAAAACACTCAGACGTTGAAGCAAAACTACATGCTGGTTCCAGCTCTGGATTTGCTGGTTGTAGCAAAACCGCATGCTGGTTCCAGCATCCCTGTACATGTCACAGTTGTGCAACGTATTTTCGGATGCAGCTCACCGATGTATTGCACGCCGTCGTGCAGTAACCATGGCAGGGGAGGGCTGCGAGGAGACGGGGTAGGTGCCCTGGGGAAAATGCCACCGGTTCTAGCAAAGATATCTCGGGTTGTAGCATCGACGGGGGAGCAGATTGAGGTGTGTGGAGGAGGAGATGCTTGTAGCGGTGGGAGAGGAGCAGAAGTAGCAGGAGGTCACGCCGTTGGTGCTGACGAGCTCACCCTGCGGTGCATAAGGTGAGAGGAAGAAGCAATGATAGAAAGAGGAAGCAATGATAGGAAGAAGAAGCAAAAGAAAAAAAGAAGGAAAAAAAGAGAAGGAGCTGCGGTGCGGAAGCGCATGTGGCCAGCCTGTTTCCAGCGTCAAAAGCGGACGAGCGAGGGGCAACCGGCCGAGCGCTCGGCCGGTCGTCTTGAGGGAAACGTTTCCCTTAATCAAGTCAGGCCGTCAAAGAGTGCTTTAAAGGTTGTGATAATATAAAGAGTCCATTGGCAATTAAATTTTAATCTAAAATTATTAAAAACAATTGAATAATTTTTTATTGAATAATATATGTCTGATGAGGAAGCTATAGAAATATAAGTTACTACCATGGATCCACGGAAGCGATTTTGATACATATTTTGAAGTTCACTAACAGTGAAGCAACAAACAATATCTATGCCAACGCACAAATAGGTGGACCTTTACCAAAGACCAAATAGGTATAGTGTTTCTTAATATTTTGTTTTTTAATTGTTGCTTCAAATTGGGATTGAATTATATTTTTTTGAAAACTGATAATAATATAGTTTCATGCTTTGTCGATTTTAAAAATTGCCGCTTGTGTGAATCGTACATTTCTTTGACGGGTAATAGACTATATTTCTCATATAGTGGTTTTAGATTAAAATTGGCAGAAAAAAAAGCTTTGTCCAACGCTGCGTGCTGATAAAACAATTGGACTAAAATTGTGAGAAACAAAGTGTGTGATCGAATCTTCCCACAATTAGAAGATCGGCTACTAAAAAAATTGGCTAGAGAATCAGCAACTTGGTTTGCTTCGCGGAAGCAATGCTTAAAGCATATTTTGGTGAAGTCCATCGCAAATTGCTTACACTCTATAATTACTGCCACATCCAGATCCAAATAATCATCCATCAATTGTACCGATTATACCGCAAACATGCAGTCCAACTCAATTTCCACGCTTTTGCTATCAGTTTTTTCTGCAAGAAACATGCCATTTTTATAGCAGTTAGCTCCGCTGAATCAACATGCTTACACCGTTAGGCCCATGATATCTTATTTAGGTGGAAAGAAACTAAATAAAAATCAACTCAATAAAAATAAATAGATTTCAAAAGGCAAGTGTTATATTTGAGAGCCGTGCGTTGCACGTGTATACTTACTAGTGCTGAACAAAAATTTGTTTCAAATGGTGCGGGTATGTCTATCTATCTGGAAGTCTCCAACAACTGAACGTCGTACGTGGCGACGGGTTGCTCGCATACTGCAGCTAGTCCTCATCATCTCTTCTTATTTTCACTGCTTCCTTCATTTGCTTGGATGCTTCCTTCACGTGTTTTGATTATCTATGTGTTCTTCTGCCGTGTATTTGAACTTGCGGTTGAAGCATTACATTTGCACTTGTGTGGTGGTGGAAACATGTTTTTGCTTCGAAACCTATTTCACTTGGACTACATATATTGTTTGGATTTGGTATAATTTTATGTCGAATGCAACGCTGTATTTTTTTTTGTGATGTAGTAAAAATATTATCCAAAGGACTAGAGAATTGTTCCAGTGTACCATGAAATTGCTTCCAAGGATTTTTTATTTCCAATCAGAACTTTTTACATTGAGGCACTGCATTGGTTTGAAACAAACTGAACTATTGCTTCCAAAGAAATAACAATTTGCTTCAGTAAAACAAAACGTGGCATCTATTTGACGGTCACCACCGACTCGATGGCCACCGTGTTTCCTTTCGATGTTCGTCATGCTTCCTTGCGATGGTAGTCGTGCTTCCATTTGACGGCAGACGTGCGTCCTTTGCAAGGTGCTTCCTTCCAAAGTTGGGCATGTTGGTTGTGCTTCCTTCAAAAGCTGGCCGTGCTTCCTACCAAAGATGGTTGGGCTTCCAACCTGAAGCGGGCGTGCAATGGCAGATACTCTCAACAAAATTCATCATAGCAAGCATTGCATCCAAAGTAACGCAAATCAAAACAAGTGAATGAAAATGAATCAAATATGAGATGAATTAAACCCTAATTCGGGTGAGTACATACGAAGGGGACGATGCCGGAGATTCGCGTGCAGCTTCTTCAGGAAGCCGAAACGGCGCACCAGCGCAGTGGAAGATATGGTGATGGGGCATGGTCAAGTGGGGGACCGGGGCGGCTATGGGGATTGCGCGGACGGTGGTGAGAGGAAGGTTCGACAGGCACACGGGGTAGGACGCCGCAGCGGCGTACGATGTCGAGTAGTTGTAGCCGCCGTGGACTTGTTGTTGCGGACCAATGTAGTGGTAGAGATTGTCCTTGCGGTGAGCCAGCTCGGCGTGCTCGGCGATGAGGTCACCCATGGGATGCGAGACGGGGTGAGGTGGGTAGATCGGCCTAGCGAGATTTACTCGCATCAGACGTGGTGAGGTAGTTGTCGACGGGAAGCAAGCGAGATTTACTTGGAGTGGATCAATACGTGTGTTTAATTGGTGTGGTCAGAGAATCATTACACCGTTGGATTAAAGAAGAATCAACGTTGCATGACCCGTCTGACGAGAAAATTCTGTCAGACTACTGATAAAGAACGTTTCCCAAAATAAAGCTTGACCGCTAGTGTTTCATTCATGAGCAAGCTAAGTAGAGCCAACGTTATGCTATGGTGCATTGTACGAATTAGTGCCTCCTTGAGCAAAGTCACTACGACAGTACTTAGAGAAAGAACATTGAACTGCTACTCCCTCACTACAACAACAAAGATATCCTATTTCTTATAAACAAGATGATCACACAAATGATGAATTCCCTGAGCGCTTCCTTTTTCAGAAGGAAGAATTTTACTGTACCACATTAAGATGGTGCACCTAGAAAATAGTACACAACTTACTACTGTGTCAAAGCCCATGGAAAATCATGCCCAACAACTAATGTTTCAGCCTTGAGAATAAGCACGATGAGTAAAAACCAACGTTACATGTCCTAAATGTCATGATGCGTTAATTCTACATATTAGTGCCTTACTAAGACGTGTGAGACCCACCTGGCAACCTCCTGTACATTGCGACATGGGTTCCCAAACGGTATGTGATGACTGACAGTTCCGCATGAAACAAATATTACAATAATGCTTAGCCGAAAAAAAACAATAATACTTAGCAAAAGAAATGCCCATGGTTGTTTCTTAATAAACAAATTTTATGATAATACTTAGCAAAATATAATTACAGACTACTCCTTCCTCTGTGGACAAATGCACGTGAATTTAGGTTCTGAAAGATTAAGAGCTATTAAGTTTCACCACCACTATAAATTTCTTTTGCCAACACTGATCTACGAACTAATATTACTAGCTACATTATTTTTACTCGAATCGACATGTTTTAATTTGAGGATCGCATTACTATCTAAAAGACTCACACATCTGACCAGAGAGTATAACATAATTATGACCCAGGTAGAGACACATAATTTAGTAGATTAGAGTTTCACTATGATGCTTCAAGCACCCATTTCGCAATTTTCCTAATAATAGATAAAGACACGACGCTGATCTATGAGAGTTAATTTGTACATCACATGGCAAGGTCTCAACTATTGTCCTGTTGTTGGATATCATAATCTCTTTGGCCAGGGGGAGAGAGAGGGAGGGAGGGAGGGAGGGAGAGGGGGGGGGGGGGGGGGGGTTGGGGAGCGAGGGAGACCGAGAGAGTGAGAGAGAGGTAGCGTAGTAAAATCAATGTTTTAAATAGCAGGCTATGGAAAATAGCGGCGAGCCTCCAAATAAGCTATAACGGAGCTATAGCGGGCTATAGCGGGCTATTTATGAAGGCGATCATTTAGCGGCACCGTGCTGAAAAGGCTATAGCGGGCTATAACGAACTAAAGCCAGCTATTTAAAACTATGAGTAAAATCTAATGTGTGTGTGTGTGTCCCTTTTTATATAATTAAAAAGAGTTACAACAGGGGTCTTACCTACTGTTTTTGCTAAAAAAATCTTAAAAATACAACGAAAATATGTTGCCTCTGAACATCAAGACTATGCCCCCCCCCCCCCAACCGGCGTCGTCTATAGTATAGATATCAACATTATACTTTTCAATAGGAACATGATAGCTCGGGTGGTTTGTGCGAGGTGGCATAATGCCGAAGGTCTCAGTAGGCCCCACCCCTGCTGAATCGTTAGCAAACAAGAAAAGAAACTTAAGTGTGAAATAAACCGTAGTCAGTACCAAAATTGAGGAAAACACTAAACGGGGTAAAAAGTGGCACACATTTGCCTAAATGAGATGTAAATTGAGAATTTCCGCTAAATGAGGTAATATCTGTCACAAATGTGAAGCTTAAGGGTAAAAACTGAAATTAACTCTAAATTAAAAGGGCTTATTCCATCTGTGCCCCCAATTCCTTAGTTGTGCTCAGTTTTCCCCATGCTTCAAACTTTTGCTCACTTTTCCTAGTTCCTTTAGCTGAAACTCTCACAATTGTTCATAACAGACGTTTGCCGTCTTGGCCGTTAACTGACTTGTGGGGCCACGTTGGACTCTGTTGACTGTGTGTGGCTTCGCTGGTTGGGCCGTGTTTGTGTTCATAGGATGGGCCCGTTAGTTTGTTGGTAATAAATTAAAAAAGCCTGCTATCGATGGATGCAGCCTGCTATGCATGCCCAGCTTTGGCATCGATGTAGCCTGCTATGCATGCGAACACCGCCACGCACGCATCTAGTGACCTAGACCTAATCCCATGCATGCACGCCGACACGCACGCATCGATCCGTGCCGCACGGTTGCCGGTGGATTCAGTCGCTCCACAACATCGTTTCACGCGTCGCAGGCATACGTGCCGGTGGCAGATGGGGCAGGCTGCACACACGGTCGCGTCCATATGTCGAGGCATTCGTTCACGCCGCAGGCTGCACGCACGCTCGTGAATGGGAGGCAGGCAGCCGCCAACGCAGAGCACGCAGAAGGGGAGGCAGGCAGCCGCCAACGCAGAGCACGCAAAGCACACTCGCATCGATTCACGTTCACACATTGATGATCGCATCGGTTCACGCACGCACTGAGTCACGATCTACGCCGGCCGTTTGCGCGTGTACCCACTTCGTCTCCCCCGGCTATTTAAACTTCCCTCCATTGCCTCTTCTTCTACAGATCCATCTGCGCCTCCAACTTCTTCTCTTCTCCCCCCAAAAGCCAAAACCGTTCCACTCAGCGAAGCGAGCAAGATGCAGTACAACGGGCCGATGTTCCAAGCGCCGCCCACCGTGCCGGAACGGCGGTACCCCGCCAACGTCGTCGTCGAGGAATCCCTCCGTGTGTGGGCGTTCTCCCGCTGGAGGGGAAGCACTGAGCTTGCACGGGGGTTCCTCCGTGCGGGCTTCCACCACCTCCCGGCGGGCTCGTCGCCCATGTTCAACCTCGTGGAGCAGCGTCCCCACGCCAACACTCCAGTGGTAGGGCTCGTCGTCCACTTCACCAACAGGTTCGATGCCTACTACCTGCTCGGCAAGGTGTATTGGTGTGGGTGCGAGTTCATCGCATTCACGACCTATAACATCTTCACCGACTTCGAGAGCATCTTCCCCGCTCGCAACCGCATGCACAACCTCCCGTACTACCTCGGCGACAACGGCCTTGAGGAGGAGGAGTACTGAAGCCGGCGGCGAAGAAGACGGTGAAGCCGGCGGCGAAGAAGACGGTGTTGCCCTAGCTACCCTATCTATCTACTATGTAGTGTGAGTTTGGTGTGTGTGTTGCCCGAGCTATCTATGTAAGGTTAAACTATTATCTATCGGTGTCTATGTAAGAACTTATGTTGCCCTAGTAACCCTATCTAAGTTAAGTTATGTGTGTTATATTAATGCTTTGTTATGTTTGTATTTTGTTTGTCCCAAGTTTAGACACAGCTAATTGACGTGGGAAAAATTAACCAAACAAAATAAAAATGATGTGTTTATAGATGCCTTCTAAAAATAAGAACATATTTTACATTTGTACACGGCTTTGGTTTGAGAGCTCTGTATTTTTTAGGTATTCAAAGAATACTTTGGTTTTCAGAAATATTGAAGTATCAAATACTTTGAGATATTTGGCTTTAGTCAAAAGTGTAGTTTTAACTACACTATGTTTGAAGTATATAAAAAAGAGGGTTAGACCTCTTTTTCTAATCATGAAGTATTGGTTCTCTAGGCATAATAATACTGCGGTTTGCAAATACTTTGATTCTAAAAAATGAAGGGACCCATAAAGGAAAGACAAAAAAATTCCTCCATGAGATAGAAGAGATTGGGCAATCAAATTAATGAAAAAAGCAATCAGAAACAAAAAAGAGCAAAGCAATCCTTCCTAAACAAAAAAAGAAACATTACTTGTTTCTGGGCTTCTTTTTGGGCCAGCGAACTAGGTTTTTTTTAGCAGAACTGACGAACTCGAGGACAAAAGTTTGGCAAGTGCGAGAGAGAAGAGATGAACTTGATGTATATTCCTTGTGCTGCTCAAGTACTACTTACTGTCATCTGACGAGCTATGGTATGATCCAATACTCGAGGTTATTAGCTAAGAAAATAATCTTATCACTGAACTGGTAGTTGTTTTCTGCCGAAACTGAAAGTGTCGAAACTTAACAGTAAACTGCATACATTCAGTGATCGACAGTTGCACTAAACAGAGTTGCATTTGAGATAAACAGACTTGGATTCCTAAACAGTGGCAACAACAGTAGACAAACATCTCTAACGAGAGATGGCCATCAAGTAAAAAAAAATCCTAGATCAAGTATTCCTAAAGCTATCAGATTGGATTGCTTCTTCAACTCAATCAGCTACTTGAAGTTCTTGTTCATCTTCTTCAATTCCGTCTTCAGTTCGACATCTACCACCGTCGGGTATTCCGGACGCGCTGCTGCTGCCGGAGCGGCACTGTCATGGGGCATATCGGACTCGCGGATTGCATTCCCCCTCGAATCCAGCAAGCCCGACCCTTGAAGCCTCTGGATGTAATCATCCATCCACTCGAAATGGTGGCATTTCTTCACGATCTGAAAACGAAATCATGTAACCTAAATCCAAATCTGACAGATTTTTTCAGAAATTAGAGATAAAGGATGCGAGGAAAACTTAGATCTAACCTGCCCCTCCGGCTTGCTCTCGCATTTCACGAACTCGCGCCCAAAGTTCCCATTCTTCTCCTACTTCAAAGTCAACTGCTTCAGTGGCGCAGTCCGTGGGCAGTCAGGGCATCGAGTCATCAGCACTGGACCATACACCGGCCACGTGGAACGGGGGGCTGACGAGGAGGTCGACATATCGCTCAAGAGGAAGAAACAGAGGAATTGCTCGAGAGGAAGAAGAACGAGAAGATGTGGAAAGAAACAGAGGAATTGCTCGATTTGCTCGATGCCTTTGTCTGTCAGATGGAGAAGAGGAGAAGGGGAAGCTATATTGACGATTTGCCACATTGTATTTTGCAGTTTCGATTTTTGAACCAACTCTTAACACTGACATGTGGTGGTCATGTGCGAAAAATACAATTTCATATGTAAAGTGGGGCAGATCGTAAAAAACCCGAGAAGGACAGTGTAGTAGCCAATCAGGATGCATCACGCGGATCGCGCATGCCTGCCCCACATCTGACGGGTGGTGTTTGGCGCTTGGTAGGATCCGACGGCGCACATTCGACGCTAGGGTTTGAAGCATTTCTACGGGGTTATGAGCGAGTCAACGAGGTGATTAGGGTTTGACTAGATTTCAAATGGCCATAACTAAATTAGAAAAAATCGCAAAAATATAAAACAAACGTAGTTCGTCCGTTTATGAGACCTAGTTACCATAAAAAATATAAACTCGGTATAGGGGCGTTTTTTTGAAAAATCATTTTTTGAAGTGATATGTCGAAATCAAGTTCAAATGTTTTTAAAAAATTCAAAAAAATCAAAATGTTGTAATTCTTGTGCACATAGCCGTCATATGTGACAAGGTTATGAGAAAAAAAATATAAACTTGGTGTAGGTCATTTTCATGAAAAAAGTCTTCACACAAATGAGCTATCACCTATGAACATTTTTAGAGTTCGTAGAATAGGGAGAGAGGGTTTAGGGTTTGAAAAAAAATCAAAATAATAAAAAAAATCAGAAAAATCTCCATAGCTTCATTTTGGAGTGAGTAAGAAGGATCTGAACTTACTTTTTCATTTTCATATCTAAAACGTGTTATTTGACAGTTTTGAATTAAAAGCATATTTTTTTCAAAAAAATGTAGTAATATGAATATTAATCAATAAATAGTGAGACTTTGTTTTTACCCTATATATATGGAACAAGTGTTAATAAAAATATATATGCCTCATTTAGGCAAGGTCAAAAAAACTTGATCTGTTTACCCTAGTTTTCAAGCTCGTTTCTAGCACATTTCTCATCCGGACTGTTCACCTACGAATATTGGACTTCAAATGCTCGATCAAATACGCCGCACAGAGCAATGAACCTCCAATGTTCAACTTCAACTTTGACTCGAATCCAAATTTTGGCCCAAATTCAAATACTGATTTAAATTCAAATTTTGATGGAAATTTGAATTCTGACTCAAATAAGAAGCCAAAGTAGAAGCAACATTATTACAACTGATAAGTTATCACAGTAGCTCAAATCTACCAAGTTTTAAGATGCCAACATCTTAATACAAATCTACCAAGTTTTAAGCGATCCACTCGCCCTCAAATTGACAACACAAACATTTCCCAACAACTTAATTCAAATTTTCGACTTGCTCCTTGTGTTTGCAGCTGGCTTCACCGTCTTGCTCCTGGTTTCCCTAGTTGAGATGCTCTTTTCTTTCAGAATCTTATTCCTTTTGATCTTGGGCTTTACTTGGGGTTTTCCTCGTGGAGGTGCTGATGGAGTAGTTGCACTCGCCGAGCACTTGATGACCATTTGACGGTCATATATGGGTTCAGTAATCTTTAAAGGCACAATTGGACAAATTACGCCATCCTCTTCCTCTCTTATAGATTCAAAACCATCAAAGGCCATGGTTTCAAAATCTTCTGCTTCTTCATCTCTTGGCCTTTTCTCCCTAGAGCTGGTAAATAAAATTATAAGCCATAGGCAAAAAAGAGAACAAATGCAAACAAAAGGGTAGCTGCATTCTACAAAGGGTGCAAACACATACCAAGATGCTTCATTTGCTGCTGCATTCTCCACTGCTTCATTTGCTGCTGCATTCTCCACTGCTTCATTTTCTGCTGCATTCTCCTCAGCATTGGCTGTTGTCCATCTTTCCTCCTCTCCAAATGATGCATCCACTGCATTGGTACAAAGCCTAGCAATATGACCCATAACTCCACATTTTTTGCAAGCACGCTTCTTTGGTAGACGACCCTCCTCACCTGCTTGTTGGAAATATGCCCTAGAGGCAATAATAAAAGTGTTATTATTATATTTCTTTGTTCATGATAATAGTCTTTTATTCATGCTATAACTGTATTATCCGGAAATCGTAATACACGTGTGAATACATAGACCACAATATGTCCCTAGTAAGCCTCTAGTTGACTAGCTCGTTGTGATCAACAGATAGTCATGGTTTCCTGGCTATGGACATTGGATGTCGTTGATAACGGGATCACATCATTAGGAGAATAATGTGATGGACAAGACCCAATCCTAAGCATAGCACAAAGGTCGGTTAGTTCGTTTGCTAGAGCTTTTCCAATGTCAAGTATCTCTTCCTTAGACCATGAGATCGTGTAACTCTCGGATACCGTAGGAGTGCTTTGGGTGTACCAAACGTCACAACGTAACTGGGTGACTATAAAGGTGCATTACAGGTATCTCCGAAAGTGTCTGTTGGGTTGACATGGATCAAGACTGGGATTTGTCACTCCGTATGACGGAGAGGTATCTCTGGGCCCACTCGGTAATGCATCATCACAATGAGCTCAAAGTGACCAAGTGTTTGATCACGGGATCATGCATTGCGGTACGAGTAAAGTGACTTGCCGGTAACGAGACTGAAAGAGGTATTGGGATACCGACGATCGAGTCTCGGGCATGTAACGTACCGATTGACAAAGGGAATTGCATACGGGGTTTGATCGAATCCTCGACATCGTGGTTCATCCGATGACAACATCGAGGAGCATGTGGGAGCCAACATGGGTATCCAGATCCCGCTGTTGGTTATTGACCTGAGGTCGTCTTGGTCATGTCTGCATGTCTCCCGAACCCGTAGGGTCTACACACTTAAGGTTCGGTGACGCTAGGGTTATCAGGAAGACAAGTATGTGATTACCGAATGTTGTTCGGAGTCCCGGATGAGATCCCGGACGTCACGAGGAGTTCCGGAATGGTCCGGAGGTAAAGATTTATATAAGGAAAATGGTTAAACGGACACCGGAAAGTTTCGGTGGCATACCGGTATTGTACCGTGGCCACCGGAAAGGGTTCCGGGGGTCCACCGGGTGGGGCCACCCCTCCGGGGGGGCCACATGGGCTGTGTGGGAGAGGGAGCCAGCCCCTAGTGGGCTGGGCACGCCTCCCCACCTAGGCCCATGCGGCTAGGGCAAGGGGAGGGGAAACCCTAAAGGGGGCGCCCCCTAGCTTGGGGGGCAAGCCACCCCTTTTCCCTCTCCCTTTGGCCGCCGCCCCCTTCTAGGGTTTCCCCTAGAGGGCCGGCCCCCTTGCCCCTCTCCTCCTATATATAGAGGGGTGAGGGGAGGGCTGCTAAGGACAAGCCGAGGCGCAGCCCCTCCCCTCCCCAACACCTCTCCTCCTCCGTACGTGCTTGGCGAAGCTCTGTCGGAGTACTGCTGCACCAACAACACCACGCCGTCGTGCTGCCGTTGGAGCTATCTTCCTCAACCTCTCCTTCCTCCTTGCTGGATCAAGACGGAGGAGACGTCGCCCGTACCGTACGTGTGTTGAACGCGGAGGTGCTGTCCGTTCAGCACTTGGTCATCGGTGATCCGAATCACGTCGAGTACGACTCCATCATCACCAACCCCTTGAACGCTTCCGCACTCGATCTACAAGTGGTATGTAGATGCAAACTCACTCCCTTGACTCGTTGCCAAGATGAACTCATAGATGGATCTTGGTGAAACCGTAGGAAAAATTTTAATTTCTGCAACGTTCCCCAACACTGCTCTAATCCTCTGGTTCCTTGGTCTTCCTGGTGGTCTAGTAATGACAGGAGCGTGGAGTTTGAACCCTGGATCTACTATGTGGTTAAACGGACACCGGAAAGTTTCGGTGGCATACCGGTATTGTACTGGGGCCACCGGAAAGGGTTCCGGGGGTCCACTGGGTGGGGCCACCCCTCCGGGGGGGCCACATGGGCTGTGTGGGAGAGGAAGCCTGCCCCTAGTGGGCTGGGCACGCCTCCCCACCTAGGCCCATGCGGCTAGGGCAAGGGGAGGGGAAACCCTAAAGGGGGCGCCCCCTAGCTTGGGGGGCAAGCCACCCCTTTTCCCTCTCCCTTTGGCCGCCGCCCCCTTCTAGGGTTTCCCCTAGAGGGCCGGCCCCCTTGCCCCTCTTCTCCTATATATAGAGGGGTAAGGGGAGGGCTGCTAAGGACAAGCCAAGGCGCAGCCCCTCCCCTCCCCAACACCTCTCCTCCTTCGTACGTGCTTGGCGAAGCTCTGTCAAAGTACTGCTGCACCAACAACACGACGTCGTCGTGCTGCCGTTGGTGCTGTCTTCCTCAACCTCTCCTTCCTCGTTGCTGGATCAAGACGGAGGAGACGTCGCCCGTACCGTACGTGTGTTGAACGCGGAGGTGCTGTCCGTTCAGCACTTGGTCATCGGTGATCCGAATCACGTCGAGTACGACTCCATCATCACCAACCCCTTGAACGCTTCCGCACTCGATCTACAAGTGGTATGTAGATGCAAACTCACTCCCTTGACTCGTTGCTTAGATGAACTCATAGATTGATCTTGGTGAAACCGTAGGAAAAATTTTAATTTTCTGCAACGTTCCCCAACACTGCAACGTTCCCCAACTCATAGTTGTCTTTATTTTTTTTGTATGACCTGCGTGTCATTGAAGAACGCCATGTAAACTACTTTACTTTATTGCTAAACGCGTTAGTCATAGAAGTAGAAGTAGTTGTTGGCGTGACAACTTCATGAAGACACGATGATGGAGATCATGATGATGGAGATCATGATGATGGAGATCATGGTGTCATGCCGGTGACAAGATGATCATGGAGCCCCAAAGATGAAGATCAAAGGAGCTATATGATATTGGCCATATCATGTCACTACTTTATATAATTGCATGTGATGTTTATTATGTTTTATGCATCTTGTTTACTTAGAATGACGGTAGTAAATAAGATGATCCCTTACAACAATTTCAAGAAGTGTTCCCCCCTAACTGTGCACCGTTGCTAAAGTTCGTCGTTTCGAAGCACCACGTGATGATCAGGTGTGATAGATCCTTACGTTCACATACAACGGGTGTAAGACAGTTTTACACATGCAAAACACTTAGGGTTAACTTGACGAGCCTAGCATGTACAGACATGGCCTCGGAACACGGAGACCGAAAGGTCGAACACGAGTCGTATGGAAGATACGATCAACATAAGAATGTTCACCGACGATGACTAGTCCGTCTCACGTGATGATCGGACACGGCCTAGTCGACTCGGATCGTGTAACACTTAGATGACTAGAGGGATGTCAAATCTGAGTGGGAGTTCATTCAATAATTTGATTAGATGAACTTAATTATCATGAACTTAGTCTAAAACCTTTTGCAAATATGTCTTGTAGATCAAATGGCCAACGCTCATGTCAACTTGAACTTCAACGCGTTCCTAGAGAAAACCAAGCTGAAAGATGATGGTAGCAACTATACGGACTGGGTCCGGAACCTGAGGATCATCCTCATAGCTGCCAGGAAACAATATGTCCTAGAAGGACCGCTAGGTGATGCTCCCGTCCCAGAGAACCAAGACATTATGAATGCTTGGCAGTCTCGTGCTGATGATTACTCCCTCGTTTAGTGCGGCATGCTTTACAGCTTAGAACTGGGGCTCCAAAAGCGTTTTGAGCATCAGGGAGCATATGAGATGTTCGAAGAGCTGAAACTAGTTTTCCAAGCTCACGCCCTGGTCGAGAGATATGACATCTCCGACAAGTTCTATAGTTGTAAGATGGAGGAAAATAGTTCTGTCAGTGAGCACATACTCAAGATGTCTGGGTTGCACAACCGTATGACCCAGCTGAATATTAACCTTCCTGATGAGGCAGTCATTCACAGAATCCTTCAGTCGCTCCCACCAAGCTACAAGAGCTTTGTGATGAACTACAATATGCAGGGGATGGTAAAGACCATTCCTGAAGTATTTTCTATGCTGAAGTCAGCAGAGGTTGAAATCAAGAAAGAACATCAAGTGTTGATGGTCAATAAGACCACTAAGTTCAAGAAGGGCAAGGGTAAGAAGAACTTCAAGAAGGACGGCAAGGAGGTTGCCGCGCCCGGTAAGCCAGTTGCCGGGAAGAAGTCAAAGAATAGACCCAAGCCTGAGACTGAGTGCTTTTATTGCAAGGGGAAGGGTCACTAGAAGCGGAACTGCCCCAAATACTTAGCGGATAAGAAGGCCGGCAACACTAAAGGTATATTCGATATACATGTAATTGATGTGTACCTTACCAGTACTCGTAGTAACTCCTGGGTATTTGATACCGGTGCCGTTGCTCATATTTGTAACTCACAGCAGGAGCTGCGGGATAAGTGGACACTGGCGAAGGACGAGGTGACGATGCGCGTCGGGAACGGTTCCAAGGTCGATGTGATCGCAGTCGGCACGCTACCTCTACATTTACCTACGGGATTAGTTATAAACCTTAATAATTGTTATTTTGTACCAAGTTTAAGCATGAACATTGTATCTGGATCTCGTTTGATACGAGATGGCTACTCATTTAAATCCGAGAATAATGGTTGTTCTATTTATATGAGAGATATGTTTTATGGTCATGCCCCTATGGTCAATGGTTTATTCATAATGAATCTCGAGCGTAATGTTACACATATTCATAGTGTGAATACCAAAAGATGTAAAGTTGATAACGATAGTCCCACATACTTGTGGCACTGCCGCCTTGGTCACATTGGTGTCAAGCGCATGAAGAAACTCCATGCTGATGGACTTTTGGAGGCTCTCGATTATGAATCGTTTGACACATGCGAACCATGCCTCATGGGCAAGATGACCAAGACTCCGTTCTCCGGAACAATGGAGCGAGCAACCAACTTGTTGGAAATCATACATACCGATGTGTGCGGTCCAATGAGCGTTGAGGCTCGCGGAGGATATCGTTATGTTCTCACTCTCACTGATGACTTGAGTAGATATGGGTATGTCTACTTAATGAAACACAAGTCTGAGACCTTTGAAAAGTTCAAGGAATTTCAGAATGAGGTAGAGAATCAACGTGACCGAAAGATAAAATTCCTACGATCAGATCGTGGAGGAGAATACTTAAGTCACGAATTTGGTACACACTTAAGGAAATATGGAATCGTTTCACAACTAACGCCGGCTGGAACACCTCAGCGTAACGGTGTGTCCGAACGTCATAATCGCACTCTATTAGATATGGTGCGATCTATGATGTCTCTTACCGATTTACCACTATCATTTTGGGGATACGCTCTAGAGACAGCTACATTCACTTTAAATAGGGCACCATCTAAATCCGTTGAGACAACACCGTATGAATTGTGGTTTGGGAAGAAACCTAAGCTGTCGTTTCTAAAAGTTTGGGGATGCGATGCTTATGTCAAGAAACTTCAACCTGAAAAGCTCGAACCCAAGTCGGAAAAATGCGTCTTCATAGGATACCCTAAAGAAACCATTGGGTATACCTTCTACTTAAGATCCGAGGGCAAGATCTTTGTTGCCAAGAACGGATCCTTTCTGGAAAAAGAGTTTCTCTCGAAAGAAGTAAGTGGGAGGAAAGTAGAACTCGATGAAGTACTACCTCTTGAACGGGAAAGTAGTGCAGCTCAAGAAAATGTTCCTATGATGCCTACACCAACTGAAGAGGAAAATAATGATGATGATCAAGGTACTTCGGATCAAGTTGCTACTGAACTTCGTAGGTCCACAAGGACACGTTCCGCACCAGAGTGGTACGGCAACCCTGTCCTGGAAATCATGTTGTTAGACAACGGTGAACCTTCGAACTATGAAGAAGCGATGGCCGGCCCAGATTCCAACAAATGGCTAGAAGCCATGAAATCCGAGATAGAATCCATGTATGAAAACAAAGTATGGACTTTGACTGACTTGCCCGATGATCGGCGAGCGATAGAAAACAAATGGATCTTTAAGAAGAAGACGGACGCGGATGGTAATGTCACCATCTATAAAGCTCGACTTGTCGCTAAGGGTTATCGGCAAGATCAAGGGATTGACTACGATGAGACTTTCTCTCCCGTAGCGAAGCTTAAGTCCGTCCGAATCATGTTAGCAATTGCCGCATACTATGATTATGAGATATGGCAGATGGACGTCAAAACGGCATTCCTTAACGGTTATCTTAAGGAAGAACTATATATGATGCAGCCAGAAGGTTTTGTCGATCCTAAGAACGCTAACAAAGTATGCAAGCTCCAGCGATCCATTTATGGGCTGGTGCAAGCATCTCGGAGTTGGAATATTCGCTTTGATGAGATGATCAAAGCGTTTGGGTTTATGCAGACTTATGGAGAAGCCTGCGTTTACAAGAAAGTGAGTGGGAGCTCTGTAGCATTTCTCATATTATATGTAGATGACATACTCTTGATGGGAAATGATATGGAACTTTTGGACAGCATTAAGGCCTACTTGAATAAGTGTTTTTCAATGAAGGACCTTGGAGAAGCTGCTTACATATTAGGCATCAAGATCTATAGAAATAGATCGAGACGCCTCATAGGTCTTTCACAAAGCACATACCTTGATAAAATTTTGAAGAAGTTCAAAATGGATCAGTCCAAGAAGGGGTTCTTGCCTGTATTGCAAGGTGTGAGATTGAGCTCAGCTCAATGCCCGACCACGGCAAAAGATATAGAAGAGATGAGTGTCATCCCCTATGCTTCAGCCATAGGATCTATTATGTATGCCATGCTGTGTACCAGACCTGATGTAAACCTTGTCGTAAGTTTGGTAGGAAGGTACCAAAGTAATCCCGGCAAGGAACACTGGACAGCGGTCAAGAATATCCTGAAGTACCTGAGAAGGACAAAGGATATGTTTCTCGTTTATGGAGGTGACGAAGAGCTCGTCGTAAAGGGTTACGTCGACGCTAGCTTTGACACAGATCTGGATGACTCTAAGTCACAAACTGGATACGTGTATATGTTGAATGGTGGAGCAGTAAGCTGGTGCAGCTGCAAGCAGAGCGTCGTGGCGGGATCTACATGTGAAGCGGAGTACATGGCAGCCTCGGAGGTAGCGCATGAAGCTATTTGGGTGAAGGAGTTCATCACCGACCTAGGAGTCATACCCAATGCGTCGGGGCCGATCAAACTTTTCTGTGACAATACTGGAGCTATTGCCCTTGCGAAGGAGCCCAGATTTCACAAGAAGACCAGGCACATCAAGCGTCGTTTCAACTCCATCCGTGAGAATGTTCAAGATGGAGACATAGAAATTTGCAAAGTATATACGGATCTGAATGTCGCAGATCCGTTGACTAAACCTCTCTCGCGAGCGAAACATGATCAACACCAGAACTCTATGGGTGTTCGATTCATCACAATGTAACTAGATTATTGACTCTAGTGCAAGTGGGAGACTGTTGGAAATATGCCCTAGATGCAATAATAAAAGTGTTATTATTATATTTCTTTGTTCATGATAATAGTCTTTTATTCATGCTATAACTGTATTATCCGGAAATCGTAATACACGTTGAATACATAGACCACAATATGTCCCTAGTAAGCCTCTAGTTGACTAGCTCGTTGTGATCAACAAATAGTCATGGTTTCCTGGCTATGGACATTGGATGTCGTTGATAACGGGATCACATCATTAGGAGAATAATGTGATGGACAAGACCCAATCCTAAGCATAACACAAAGGTCGGTTAGTTCGTTTGCTAGAGCTTTTCCAATGTCAAGTATCTCTTCCTTAGACCATGAGATCGTGTAACTCCCGGATACCGTAGGAGTGCTTTGGGTGTACCAAACTTCACAACGTAACTGGGTGACTATAAAGGTGCATTACAGGTATCTCCGAAAGTGTCTGTTGGGTTGACACGGATCAAGACTGGGATTTGTCACTCCGTATGACGGAGAGGTATCTCTGGGCCCACTCGGTAATGCATCATCACAATGAGCTCAAAGTGACCAAGTGTTTGATCACGGGATCATGCATTGCGGTACGAGTAAAGTGACTTGCCAGTAACGAGACTGAACGAGGTATTGGGATACCGGCGATCGAGTCTCGGGCATGTAACGTACCGATTGACAAAGGGAATTGCATACGAGGTTTGATCGAATCCTCGACATCGTGGTTCATCCGATGACAACATCGAGGAGCATGTGGGAGCCAACATGGGTATCCAGATCCCGCTGTTGGTTATTGACCTGAGGTCGTCTCGGTCATGTCTGCATGTCTCCCGAACCCGTAGGGTCTACACACTTAAGGTTCGGTGACGCTAGGGTTATCAGGAAGACAAGTATGTGATTACCGAATGTTGTTCGGAGTCCCGGATGAGATCCCGAACGTCACAAGGAGTTCCGGAATGGTCCGGAGGTAAAGATTTATATAAGGAAAGTGGTTAAACGGACACCGGAAAGTTTCGGTGGCATACCGGTATTGTACCGGGGCCACCGGAAAGGGTTCCGGGGGTCCACTGGGTGGGGCCACCCCTCCGGGGGGGGGGGCACATGGGCTGTGTGGGAGAGGAAGCCTGCCCCTAGTGGGCTGGGCACGCCTCCCCACCTAGGCCCATGCGGCTAGGGCAAGGGGAGGGGAAACCCTAAAGGGGGCGCCCCCTAGCTTGGGGGGCAAGCCACCCCTTTTCCCTCTCCCTTTGGCCGCCGCCCCCTTCTAGGGTTTCCCCTAGAGGGTCGGCCCCCTTGCCCCTCTCCTCCTATATATAGAGGGGCGAGGGGAGGGCTGCTAAGGACAAGCCAAGGCGCAGCCCCTCCCCTCCCCAACACCTCTCCTCCTCCGTACGTGCTTGGCGAAGCTCTGTCGGTGTACTGCTGCACCAACAACACCACGCCGTCGTGCTGCCGTTGGAGCTGTCTTCCTCAACCTCTCCTTCCTCCTTGCTGGATCAAGACAGAGGAGACGTCGCCCGTACCGTACGTGTGTTGAACGCGGAGGTGCTGTCCGTTCAGCACTTGGTCATCGGTGATCCGAATCACGTCGAGTACGACTCCATCATCACCAACCCCTTGAACACTTCCGCACTCGATCTACAAGTGGTATGTAGATGCAAACTCACTCCCTTGACTCGTTGCTTAGATGAACTCATAGATGGATCTTGGTGAAACCGTAGGAAATTTTTTAATTTTCTGCAACGTTCCCCAACACTGCTCTAATCCTCTAGTTCCTTGGTCTTCCTGGTGGTCTAGTAATGACAGGAGCGTGGAGTTTGAACCCTGGATCTATTATGTTCCATTGATCTTTCCCCAATAGTGCAGGTACATTGTCAGCATAAGCAGCCATAAATTTGGCAACAGAGAAATACTCAGAGCAATATTGATCAACTTCACCATCTGCACCCCCGATAACGGTCATCAGATGTAGGGCATGTATGCATGGCTTCCCACGGATCTGCCATTGCCTACAAGTACATTCTCTAGTACTTAGGTTCACAGGATACCTCCATACCCTATTTTTAGTGTCAGTATAGGTAACCTCTCCCTCATATGTACCAGATCGAATACATTTCATCTTCAGTCCTCTTGCCTTCAAGTGCAATGCCTTAATCACTGATGGGAGCATTTGATGACCAACATATTGTGTTTCTGCAATTCTTTTGCGAAGAGCCATCTTTATCATGATCATCTGCCTCATCTTGTCAAATGCTTGCCACAACAAGAGCCCTTTCACTGACTTGAACTTTGAATTGAAGCATTCTGCAAGCTTACTGGTCACATAATCTACTTTGCAGATTTTGTTGAATTTGCTTCTTGACCACACCTTGCCATGATGTGTATCCATGTACTCCTTCACAAGAGGATTTTGAGCATACAACACTCTCAAATGGTGTTCATGCTTCCTTTTGCTGCATGTGTATGATGCTGGCCATAAGTTCTCATCATAAACTTTACCTTTGAACTTCTTTTTGAAATTATGCGCTAGGTGTCGCATACATTCCCTATGCTCCACTCCAGGGAATACAATTTCCACTGCACTCTCTAAACCCTTGCAAGCATCTGTGTGTATAGCTAAACCTGGGGGTGTGCCTATAATGTTGCGCAACTGCTGCAGAAACTAGACCCAACTTTCCTTAGACTCTGCCTCCACCACACCAAATGCAACTGGGAATAGCCAGTTGTGTCCATCAACTGCAGAAGCTGCTACTAGCTGTCCTCTCCATTTTCCAGTCAAATGTGTAGCATCTACGGCCAAATAGGGCATGCAACCATCTAGAAACCCCTGCCAGCAAGCCTTGAAACAAACAAAAGCCCTTCTGAAGCACTCCTTCTGAAATGACTTCCCTTTTATTTTGAATGGAACTATATGCTTGTCAATCTCTACAACACTCCCTGGACTTTCCATCTCCACTTCAGCTTTGAAAGTGTAAAGCAGCTGAAAACTGTCATTCCATTGACCATTAATTCTGTCAAGAGCCTTTTCCCTAGCATTGAAAATTCTCATGTAAGGAATTTCTATCTTGTACTTCTCAAAAAGCTTCCCATGGAGTGCTGTTGGACCAAGTCCAGGTTCTTCTCTCAGCCAATCCAATATAGCATCTGCCACCCACCTAGTTTTTGCTAGCTTGGTTTTGGCCTTCCCCCTCCCCCTCTAGGTGGACAGGTGTGCTTGTGTGGGTTTTTATTTATCTGAAACAAAATAAAAGGGTAAAGAACAGTTAAGAAACCTTACTCAACGATCTGAAACTAAATTACTAACTGAACTTGGATTACCTGAATATATTTGCTCTTTCTCATACGAGATGCATGCAACTTCCACCTACACATAGGATATGGACAAAAAACTATGAACCTTGCTGGCTCACTCCTTTTAATCTTATAGGTGTTTTCAGATATAATGGACCATGTTGTCACTGCATTCCGACAGTCCACCATTGATTGGAAAATGGTACCTACACTAAGCTCAGGTTTTTCCCTGTTCCACTCAATTGTTGGTATGTCATCACCATCGTATTCATCCTCGGTTAAGCTGTCCATGTTCTCTACCTTCTCTTCATCGTCAGTGTCATCAAACCTAGCTTGGCTGATGGGCTCCTCCATATATTCGTCATCCACTGCTTGCTGACTGGCTATATCGACCAGTTCAGGAAACATCATCTCGTCTTCATCATCATTTATAGGCACTGCCTCATCGGGTTCTGCATCTTCTTCTACACCAACTGTAGAAGGTATACGAGAAGCAGCAGCTGAATCGAAACCAGAATTGGCAGCAGGCATGTTGTGGCTCCATGAACCACTTGCTTTACTTGGTGTCGACCTACAAGGAGTGCCGGGGTGCTGGCTATTAGCACGGACAGATGATGTCTGAACTCCCTTCCCCTTCGCCTGTTCTGCGCGTGGCTGAAGCACAACGATTTGGAGTTTACCGAATCGGCAGCCAGCAATCCCAGCAAAAAGAAACGGCATATGATCGTCGCAAGTTAGTGGGAGAAATCTTTGCTCGTCACTGCTGAAGTAATTCAGTTCAACAGCATTGGCATCACTCCAGGGATAGGTGTTTCGGAGCTCAGCTCGCAAATCTTTGAAAGACATGCTGGTTTCTACAACTTTGGGATAGAAAAATGATGAAATCAAATGCGGTTTAGTACCACGCAGCACACTAGTTTCTATTCTAATCGCCAGCCGGAAAGCCAGCGCGGGATCAATCCTATTTTGTTGGGGAAGGAAACAAAGGCTTCAGTTAGCTGGGTAAAATCAAGCACAAATTCGAACGATTCAAGCAAACAGAAGTCAAATACAGCCTACAATACGACTTAGAACGTCAATTTGAGAGGAAACAATGCTTACCCAGGTTTAATCCATGAATTATCTCCCGCGGATTCGACCCAATCCTCTCCACGATCGACTGCATTCCGGGCGTCCTCACTCAACATCGCTATGTAAGCCCAGATGGAGGGGTGGGCTATATCCGGCGGAGACGCGGCGTCGCCGACGAACGGATGAGGGCATAGGGTGGAGGAAACAACTGCGGTGGACGCGGCAAGACGCCGGCGGAGGGGGCGGGGCGGCGCTGTGCAGTGCGGCCTGTCTAGATCTGTTTCAGATTCAGACAAGCTGCCCAATACGTGTCTCCTTGCGGTCCCACCCGTCAGCAAGCAACAGTCAGACGAAGACTCGGCCCCACTCGTCAGCAATTAACGGTCAATGGACGGTCAAGACGGCAAACGCCCGCTATGAGCATTTGTGAGAGTTTCAGCTAAGGAAAAGGGGAAAGTGAGCAAATGTTTGGAGCGTGGAGAAAAGTGAGCACAACTAAGGAACCAGGGGCACTAATTTAAATATCCCAAATTAAAATGCCTCTACAAAAAGTTACAACGAGTGAAAGCCTCCTTAGTTTACATGGGTGGGGACTCAGGCCTACCGAATTTATCAGCCATTCCACACTTTCGTGATTTTATCTGTGGTGCTTGTCGTGAACCATCGAGCGAAGAGAATACCTTTGCATTTAAAAATAAAAAGAAAAGAAAACAGACAACTCTCTTTTCTCTCTCGTCATACTATCGCCATCCTCACCGCCGACACGAGCTGGCCCCTCCAATCACCTTTCCATCCTAGACAGCCAAATGGAAAAAGATTATATCATTGCTTCCTCGAGATGGCATAAGAGTGTGTGGCCTACGTACGTAACATCCATAGTAGGAGCAATGGCCGGCAGATGAAGAAGTGTCATGAGCCGAAGTTGCAAACTAAGAGAGAGAGGGCATGGTGGCAATCTGCAGAACGCGTGAGTGTATGTCGTAGTTTTGCTGATCCATTGTTGAACAAATAATGCATGAATAACATCACATTTGGATCACCAAATAAACAACAATCAACGTGGCGTGATGTATGTACGTATCGATTTTACGTCTATGCATGGAACTAACGTGCGGGCATATGAACGGCGCGAGCGAGGTGTCGGTTGACAAAGCCTGGACAACGCATTGACCGGCGGCGGTGCAGGCAGGACGCGAAGGTCGCCGACCCAGTGCACGTGGGCAGTCTGCGCCTTCCCGTCCGAGTCCGCCATTGGCGTGGCTGTCCTGCAGGTCGGACCAGACAGTCGACGGATGCGCCGCGCAACCGCAGAGAGGACTCTGGGAGCAGAGCATGTACGCATGACTAAGCAGGTTTTGTGCGTGTGTCAACTATGAGCTGGGAAGTATAGTAGTAGGACGAGGAGATATTTTTGTTGTTCCGACTTCTTGTCTGGCTAGTGTAGTTTTCTTTTACTTGCCGGCTAGTGGAGTACTGTATGAAGAGATCGGGGTGAGGGGGAGTGGGGGCGGTTCCAAGGAGGAAGAAGGAATGGAGCCAGGTGCATTCGAGTCGTGTTACCAGAGCCTCGCATTGCATCTGCACCAGCAATCTAGATCCAGGCGACCACGCCCTCGGACTAGTACATTGCAGTGACTTCCGTTCGGACAGCAGACTTCTCTTACGGTACGCCTTCCTCTCCATGGGCAACCAAGGGGGTGCGTCGAGCTGCTTCTCCTGGTTTTGAACGCACTGTGCCGCTTCAAGTTGTGAATGGAAGGCGTTATAGCAATGTTGTTGCTTTCCGCACTGTATATGCAGTCACTGCAGTAGGCGGTGCTACTACTTCCTGTCTACGAGTATACGACGGGTAGCAGAAGGATTGCATCCGGGCGAGCAGACCCAGTGAGATACAAAGGAGGCGATCCGAATGCACAAGTGCGTTCTTTAGGTATAAGGCTCGATGGATAATTTCCGATGTCTCCTATGCCCACGCTATTGAACTCCAATCCATGTTGTGTGGACGCACAACAAATAGCGCATGAGTATGAATGAATAAATCTATGACAAATAAGTAAAACAAGGAACATATATATTCATCTTTTGTTTAGGGAAGCCTAGCTTTCTCCTTATAAGGACTCACGTGTGGTAGGCTTGCCATGAAGTTATGGGTCCTTTAGTAGGTCAATAGCTCAACATGCCTTCATTTCATTGTGTTTGGTCCCCTGGATGGTTGGAGACTACGAGAGCTTTAAACTGGCGACAAAATCTCTAAGTCTTTTTTTTTTCTCTTGAGAAGGAAATGCTTTGTTGAAACCTTCAACCTCTACATTAAGGTGATGCCCCTAACAAAACACAACTTATTGTTATAAAGATCATGGAAACATCCCTGAGAAAGAGCAAGCTAAGTAAAACTAGCGGGGCCCAAGTGTCATGCCGCATTATAATTACTAGTGCCTCCTTGAGCAGTGTGAGACCCGCCTGACATCCTTTCCTGCATGCGTTTTCAACTGGAATGTGACAGTTCCACACGAAACAAATATGGTGATAATATTGAGGAGATAAACGCCCTTCTTGTTTTTACTTAATGGAAATTACTAAAAAAGTACTTAACAAAAGAACATCACGAACTAGGAGGTCCCACGAACTACTACTTCCGAGGACAATGCATGTGATTTGACGATTTGAAAGGCCAAAAAGGATTAAATTTCACCATCACAATAATTTTACTTTTTACAACATTGATATATGAAATTGATGTTACTAGATAAATTACTTTTACTTGAAGCGACATGTTTCGATTTAGTAATCACATCAGTATTCAAAAGACTTGCACATCTGCTCACAGAGTATGATATAACCCCATATAGGTAGCTAGAAACACATATTTTAGTAGATTAGGACATCCCTGAGGAAAAACGTTTTTCAAATATTGTGACACACACTGCTTAGAAAGCGAAACATCTATAAGGAAGAATCATAGTTTCAAGGCTGAGTGAGTCAGGTTTCAAGGCAAAGTGGCTATTTCCTTCGTCGGTTTGTCTTGGAACTTTTTGTACACTAAGCATGCACCATTACATCTTTCATATCAAAATTTGTCATTTTCCTGGGCTCGTTTGCTATTTTGAAGTCATTAAGTGTACTTCAAATTTTTTTTGAACAATTCACAATGAGTTATTAGTGGCATGCAAGTTGGAGGGCAAGGCACTAGTATCTACAAGTAATCTCTTTTCTCTAAATGAACAAAATTTTTACTAATGATGTGTGCTAGCTCAGTGGCACGTCCCTAATAACCTATATTACTATGTGATAGCAAGATATAAGACTTGAAGCACGATGGCTATCACAAAGTAAGTGCATAAGTAAAGAGCTCAGGGAAAAGATAACCGAGGCACGCGAGACGATGATGTACCCCGAAGTTTACACCCTTATGAATGCTAACCTCCGTTGGGGCAGTGTGGAGGCACAATGCTCCACAAGCGTCATAATGGCTCACTGTATTCTACTTACGCCCTTGCACAATACACGGTGCCGTGACTCCACTAATGGACCCTTGAGGGTGGTCGCCGAACCCGTACAATTGAAGACCCTTGAGGGCGGTCACCAAACATGTACATTTGATGATCTAGTCGTTGCTATTGTGTACAGATTATGTCCTTTTTTGTAGATAATGGTGAAGGGGAAGAAAAATGATAACGGAAAGGTGATTGGCAAGGAGAAGGAGAAGGGCAAGACGAAGATGAAGGAGAAGAGCTTGGAAAATATAATATGCAAGAATCGCGGCTGCCTCCGCCAGTTCGTAAGAAGGGCAAGCCGCCGAAGCCGACTAGGAAGGCGAAAGAGTATGCCAATGCCCCAATAGCAGATTTGATATGTGAAAGGTACAAAACATGCTCCGCAGCCTCCACATATCCCAAACCTGACTGGTGCTGGTGTGCGTGCCATGGAAGCTACTGCCTCTGGTACCGTAACCGACTCCGAGATGGCTCATGCATCTACTATGGTATGCTTGTTTTGCTTGATAACGGATGTAGCCATATTTCCATATAGCCATTAGTGGTGGCACACGCAGTCGGGGCAGAAAGGGAGGGCATTGGACAGAAAAGAACTCGTGGAGGCTGCCGGGACCAGCGACCACACGAGGTGGAACATGGGATGGGATGAGCGTAGTGGGTTAGGGATGAGCGAGCGATGGGAGCCGGCCATGGCAGTGTTGGAGAAGAGGTAGACATGCGTTTGGTCTACTTTTCTTCTTTGGGAAGACACTTGGTCTCTTGATCACGAAGGGGATACGTGGGTGTGGGGCCAGAAATTGTTTAATGGGTCGCTACATCCACAGAGGTATGGACCCAGATTAGGCTACACTTACGGATGATTTCTACGGGGATTAAGCCATGGGATGAGCTGTTAAAGAGTGATTAGAAATCAAAGAGAAAGGGGGCCACCATTGAAAATCAGGGGGAAGACGATTTGTGGGGAGAAGAGTCCGTAAGTCTAATCCACAGGTGCTATCTGTAAGTGTAGCATTTTTTATGCATGAGTGGCCCTGTTGGCGCCAAGACGCTAGTGAAGAAGTGTGTTTGTGAGAAATGTGAGTCTGGGAGTAGCCGAAAATTTTCTTGTTGCAACTTCTTGGCCACCTGAATGCATCATCAGAGATTTCCTTTGGGTAGGGAAGCCTTTTCCGAAGAGCGATATTCAGCTAAGAGGCAACGTGGTAGATTCCGTCACCTGGAATTTCGCCCAATCAGGAAACTATCCAACAAGCTCAGTCTACAGTTTGCAGTTTGAAGACAGAACCCTCTCCACATTCAAGTCCTCTTTCTAGACCTCTTGGGGGCCACGTACACATTATTCGTATGGCTTCTCCACCAAAATCGCATCTGGTTCTGGTGTGCGGATCACATTCATAGAAGAGGTTGACTGAATGAACACTTCTGCCAGTTTTGCATGCCTGGATTCCCTTCCTCAATACACCTGTTTTATTCGTGTCCGGTGGCAATGCCATTTGGTTCGGGGTGTCGCGCTGGCAGGGATGTCAGACGCTAAACCCTGAATCATGGCCTTCATTCACCTGCACACCTGGTCTTTTGGACAAGAGTGTAGAGGCTTCAGTTGTTGATATCTCATATCTGAAAGGTGATCAAATCACTGCTCATCATGCCAACATGGAATATCTGGCAAGAGAGTAACTCTGGCATGTCCAGAAGGAAGATTTCTTCATGATGTTGTTGCAGAAACTAGAAGAGATATCGACCAATGACGTGTCTTGAGACTCATTTTGGGGACCCGACGTCAGAAATCGGCCTTTCCTAGGGCTCTTTTTTCCGCTTTCATCCTTGACCCTAGCTAGGGTCACCCTGTACATCGTTATTATGAGGTGAAAATTAGGACAACAATTTGTTGGATCTTTCAAAAATACTTCTTAGACATGGCTAGTGGAGTGGGGTGGCGAAAAGAACGAGTGAAGGGGAGTTGGAGCCAGAATTGCGGATGGATGCGAGTCATGTGTCACCAGCCACTGCATTCGCTTCTACATCGGAATTCAAGATCCGGATGACCAAGCCACCCGTGCTCGATTGTTCCCCAGACCACATTCCAGTGACATCCAAATAGAGTTGTTCTACCTCGTCCTCTTGACTGGCTACTAGGAAAAACAACCAAGCGACTACCACTACAAGAAATATGTCAACTTATGACCTTCTGTCAATGACCCTGTAAGAATTGGTCATAAATCTATGACCATTTTAGACCAATTGGTCAAAAGCTGTTCGGGGGGCTCCAAACCCTAAACCATTGCGACCATTTTGGTCAGAAAGGTCGTAATTTCCTTACACGAAATGGTCATAAAGCAGACATCACTAGTCCGATGCCTTATTTCTAGCTGATCATGACCAATATAGATGGTCATAACCTTGTAAATTGTGGTGGGTTGCTATGACTAGGCGCCACCTCATCAGTTTTGCCTATGTGTCATGTCCATGTGGCAGTTTTTGCCCTAGGTTGTGAAGCAACCTATATTTCTATCATTCCCAAAATTCCCAAAAAAATCTCATAAATTCTTTGGGTCATATCTTTATCAAATATGTAAAAGTCCTTCCTTGCCTAGTTCAAAACTAATTCAACAATATTCATTTTCCTATTCTGTTCACAACAACACTTTATGAAGGAAGTGCTATTTATATATTCTTGATTGCCCTAGGAATTTTTGGGCACTCTTTTCTATCCAAATCATTACCGCATGACAAAATTCAGCTCCATTTGCCTAGCAAATCTTCCTCGGCAAATTTCCAAAGTTTTTGTCCACCTAGAAGCATTGTGAAGGAAGTACCTTTTTTGTATCTCAAATGACATGAAATTTATACAGTTCCTTCATATGCCCAAATTATCACCCTCCTCCAAATTGCAGCTCAGTCAAATTATCTATGTGAGCCCAGGTTCAATTTATATTTTATGGCCAAATTGGCACGTTGCAAAGCAAGTGTTATATAGACCCCTCCTATTACCCTCAAACTTTTTGGGCATGCTTCCATACCCAAATCATTGCCACATGATAATATTCAGCTCAATTTTCCTAGTAAATCTTTCTCAGGAAATTTCCAAAGTTTCTACCTCAAGAGAAGCTTTGTAAAGTAAGTACTAGCTAGGCTTACCCAAATGATCTGAAAATTTACCAGCGCATGATCATACCTATGTAACTTACCTACACCAATTTTTAGCTCATTTAATTCATCCAATCTCTCTCACTAGTTTTCCCAAGTTTTTGTCCATAGAAGAGCATTGTGAAGGAAGTACTACTTTGGCATGTCCAAATGGTATCAATTTTCTACAATGCTTTCCTATGCCCAAATAACCATCCTCCACTAAATTTCAGCTCAATCCATTCATTATTTTGAGCCCAGCTTCAACATTCATATTTTTGTCCAGTGTGGTACTTTGCAAAGCAGTACCACCTAGGATCCTCCTTTTGAGCTAAAAATTTGTGAAGACATTCTCCTTAGTAGATGATCATTCTCAGCCAAAACTCACGCCCATTGGCCATGTGCATTTCCCGTACCACTAATCAAACACTTGGCTGCTTATTCATGTTTGAGCATCGATTGGTCTCCTCGTGAGAATCTTATGTTGTGATTTTCTTCCTATCACCTACCTGGGGAGTGCCCAACCCACTAGACATGCCTAGGCTGCCCAGAACACATGGCAACGCCACGGTCACGCGGTGACCACGCGGTGGGCATGCGAGTTTACGTGCTCTAGAGTTGGGGGCCTCGGCCACCGCCCAAACCTCGACGTATCGCCACCAAACCATGTATTTATGATTAAATAGGTATTTATGTAACTAGAAATGATTTTTGGACAAAATAAATAGCAAACTATGAGGCAGCTGCAGTTCAAATTTGACCCGCTTCCTACTGAATCGGCGGGAATTTGTCTTTTTCACCAGAGGTGGATCAAAACTTTTGACACCCAACCATTTTGTCAATTGTGCATTATATATGGCCTAATATTTTATAAAATTGATTAGGTCCAATTTTGCAACAAATATATGGTAGGTCCTTCACAAAAAAACTCATTTTGGGCAGTCAGAAAAATGGAAAATGAATTTTTCGTGCAAAGAAAATGAAAACTTCCTTAGGAAACATTGTTTGGAATTCCAAGATGCACCCTTGTGCATAATATGAGATCATTTGAACAAACTATGCCATGAATGTGGCCATAAGATTGATCATTTGGCTTGAAAGCCATGAATCTTCACGCATGATAGCTCATTTCTGAGAACACTTTTTTTAAAAGAATTGCCGTATTACAAGTTTATTATTTTACCTGGGAACTTGGCCATATATAATGACACAATGCGAAGGTTTCCCAATTTTTTGAATTTTTTTGAACTTTTTATGCCCGTTTCAAAATGCGGTCAAAACAGCGGGAATGACCGTTCCTAGCTAGTGGTTGAATCTTGAATTTTTTTGGTGTTTCTCTGATTAAATAGATACTTATGTACCTGGAAATGATTTTTGGAAAAAAATAAAGAGCAAACTATGAGGCAGCTGCAGTTCAAATTTAACCCGCTTCCTGCTGAATCGGCAGGAATTTGTCTTTTTCACGAGAGGTGGATCAGAACTTTTTACACCCAACCATTTGGTCAATTGTGCATTAAATATGGCCTAGTATTTTATAAAAATGATTTGGTCCAATTTTGCAACAATTATTTGGGAGGTCCTTTACAAAAAAACCTCCTTTCGGGCACTCAAAAAATGGAAAATGGTTTTTTCGTCCAAAGAAAATGAAAACTTCCTTAGGCAACATTGTTTGCCATTACAATATGCACCCTTGTGAGCAATATGAGATCATTTGAACAAACTATGCCATGAGTGTGTCCATAAGATTGATCATTTGGCTTGAAAGCCATCGATCTCCACACGTGATAGCTCGTTTCTGACAACACTTTTTAAAAATAATTGCTGTATTACAAGTTTGTTATTTTTCCTGGGAACTTGGCCACATATGATGACACAATGCGAAGGTTTCCAAATTTTTTGATTTTTTTTGAATTTTTTATGCCTGTTTCAAAATGCGGTCAAAGCGATGGGAATGGCCGTTCCTAGCTAGTGGTTGAATCTTGGAATTTTTTTGGTGTTTCTCTGATTAAATCTTGGAAAACTTTTGGCGTTTCTCTAATTAAATAGATACTTATGTACCCAAAAATAAATTTTGGAAAAATTAAAGAGTAAACTATGTTGCACGTATAGTTCAAATTTGACTCAGTTCCTATTGAATCGACGAAAATTTGTCTTTTTATAAGAGCTAGACCGAAACCTTTTGGCACACAACCATTTGGTTAATTCCACATAAAATGTGGTCTAATATTTTTGAAAAATGGGGTTGTGCCTTTTTGCAACAAGTATCTAGTAGTTTATTCACAAAAGACCCAACTTTGCACTTGAGAAATGAAGAAGGAAAACAAAATTGCATGTGCTTTATTCTTATTGGTAGAACTAGCTGTGACACGAATCGATGACATGGCGCCCATCCATCCATCCATCCATTCGATCCACATCCATCCATCCACATCCATCCGTTCGATCCCAAATCCATCCACATCCCGTGTGCGTGGGCGGAGGGGGATGTATCCGGGGCCCTCAAATCTCCGGCGGCAGAGCTCGTGCTGTTCCGGAGGTCATTGGTGAAAAATGGATGATGCTGGCATGGTGTTCCTTCTCGATGCTATTTACCGGTTAGTGCCCTCAGATCTGCAAATTAATTTGACCATTTGTTTTCCATGCTAACTTCCGGGGCTTGGTCGCCGGCAAGGCCATCCTTTTCCAGGTTCCCACTGCGAGAGGAGTTAGCCGACAACCATGAGCACCTAGATCCGGTTCGTATGGTCTTGCTGGCGAACAACAGAGCCGGAGTTGGCACTGATATGGCACAAGCTGGAGTGCGCCATTGCCCGGATACATCCCCGACGAGGTCGGGCAGAGTCTATCCACAGGCCCCTGGGTGCACAAAAAGGTATGAAGCCAAATCGTGTCGTTGTTAGACTGTATCTTCTACATTGTTAGTGCACGTTCATCTGCACTGCACATATTCAGACATGATTGAGATTAATTTGGAGGTCGTTAACAAAAGTGAATGTACGAACTATCAAACTGAACCTGTTGTAGCCCATCATTGCTACACTTCCTGATTGTTCCTGAATACCCACGTGCATCACTATGTATGATGAGTTTGAAACGACTATAGGGCATTGCTATTAGATAAGTACAATTTGAGAAACGGCCGTGGGGCATTGCATAAAGTAGTTGACATATGTGCAGTCGCCATATATGACCGGTGCTTTTTGCATAAAGCAGTAGTCTGTGATGTGCATCCTTGCAAGCTCAATCAGATAAGCCGCTGAAGGCGCTGATTTTCTTTATCTTCACTTATATGTGCAAAACTATAGCGCGTAGTAGGGATGTTGTCGTGTGGATGGATGCCCGTCGCTTCTCCTCCTGCGTGCGTCCACTAGTTATCGGTGGTCGCTTAGGTGCTAGACGCCCGTGGTTTCTGTTGTGGTCGACGCCGATCTAAGTTTTTTGTGTTCTTCCACAGAGAAGTTTGCGTGCTCTTATCTTGTACTTTTGGCTGCTTGGCTCGGCTATTCGGCCACTGGATTCGCTAGAAACTTTGCTTGCTCGCTTGCTTACTTTGCTGCCTATCTGTAACCTGGTTGATTTTGTTTTCTGCTACCATTCTCAGTGTTGTGAAAATGGAGAAGCATGTCTAACTGCTTCACATGCTTAATCTAATTTAATGTGTAAAATGGCAGGCAAATGCTGCTGCAAAGATACCAGTGGTATATGCGCATGCATTTGGCAATATGATTTCTTATCTGTGTTTGAACATTAACCATACAGATTATGGTACTATTAATTTGGTGCACTTGAATGAGTGCTTCGTGTTGATATTTTGTTAAATGAGCATTAACCCCTACAAGATGCATTAACTATTTTAAAGTGGAATGTGGCATACATAATCTGGCAAAGTAAAATTGACCTGTAGTGTGACTAGCTGTCTAAGTGCACTTACACTTAATTAGGCCGCAACATGGATACTATGTGTAATTTACTGATGCGAATGCTACTGTCTTTTTTTCGTATCTATGAAATGTGAATGTGATATCTGCATTCTGTGTATCAAGTTTAATGGATGTCAAGTCACATGTGCTGCTCATTGTATATGCTTTTGTATTTATGGAATTCTTTGTGGTGCACTAGATGAAGTCAAGGGAACACCTGATGAGACTTCGGCTATTGCAACAACAGAATGCCCACTTGCAGAGAAGGGATCCAAATCAACCGGCTCTTAATGGTGCTATGAACTTTGATGTATCAGTCAACATGGCAGCCCTACAGCAGTAGTTTCAGTCAAGAAACCAGCAAGTTGTAATGCATACTGTCTTCTGTAACTCATTTCTATTCACAGTTTCTCTGCACCTTTTTGCTGTTTCCTAATAATCCTAATATTCTACTCATATTGGCTGCTATTTAAGGTCAAATTGTTGTACTGTTAAGTGTTAGTTGATGGTTGATTAACTCCTAGTAGCAACCAAACAATTTGGAATTTGAACCGCAATGCGATTTGAATTCTTCAATCTTGATTTTTTCAATTGATGATAGCCATCTTGCACCATACTATAAAATGATGGACCAGCAACTAGCTGATTGTCAATCCATTCTTGCTAGATGTGTTGTTGTTTTTCTTGTTGTAAGATAAGATGGTACCATCACATATCATCCTATGTTGCTGTACTAGTTCCTGAAGTGGAACAGGGGAATGAGATATGTGTTGTGACTTGTGACTGCTTACTACTAGATGTATACGTGCAACTAGCTAGCAACCTAGCAGTACTAGTAAAAATATACATGAGGGAATAATATACATGACTAATTCCCTCCCTATCCCTTGTGATTAATTCTAGGTCTATACATATGCCATCTCTGTCTGGCAAAATATGCACCATATCTCATTCGTAGTGTGATGTTTCCAGCAGGTCCCTGTTTTCATTTGCTAGTGAATATCTCATTTTTTCTAGCTCTGGCAACATATGAGATTCTAGGTCTATACAAATGCCATCTCATTTCATTTAGAATTGTCTGATGTTAATGATGGGGATATACTTGAAACCTGGCTGTCATTTTTAGTAAAAATTACATCATCAAAGTTGTTTTATGCATGCTGTTGGTAACTGTATACTCTCTCCTAATAATTTTATTACTTGTTGTATGTAGGCTGATTGGAGCCAATTTTTTTTACTCTAAAAGCCTATCTTTTGATACCGCTGTCTAAGAACAATCAAATCATCATTTCACCATCTTCAGCCGCCCAAGGATATTTCAAACTACTTTTGCTGATTTCAGGTACTGCTGCTATCATCAAACTGTTGTTGCTCCTACTATGTCAAACTGCTCTTGTTGCTATCCTAATGAGCAGAAAGTACTTGCCGTTGTTGCTGCTCCTCCTTCAAATCAAATTGTTGTTGCTGCTTCTCATTCAAATTGCTACTTCTATGTCAAACTTACTATGAGTGTGCTTCTGAATTGGATGCGCAGGAGAAGGACCATGACCAGACAAGCAAAAATATGCGACTGCCTGGGGCTGGGGCTGGTGCACCTTGGGCTGGGGCTGGTGCTGGATCAGCAATGCTTGGGGATGTGCACATTAGTTTTAGTTGATGTTGCCACCATGTTTTGGTGCCTGTGTATTTGTTTCCGATTATATGTACACTTGATGGATCATGCAGATGTGTATGTGCTGTTGTGAGTTTCATTGAGTGATTTCTGGATTTGATCATTTAATTTTGAGAATTATTGATTGTTTGCTGTTGAAATGTGTAAAATTGAAATCTGTGATTGAACAAGACTGAATGTTCTATTGGATCAAATAATATTTGGGCTCTAAAAAGGCTATGGCCCAAACAATAGTGGACTGGAATATTGTGCATTTATGAAAAACAAAAACAAAAGGCTGAATGAAACGGAATGCAAAATGGCCTAAGCCCAGAAAATAAAAATGCTGAATTGTAGGGCTTGGCCCATGAATCTGACCAAAAATTGATAGAAAAAAACACAAATAGGTTGAATTATTGGGCTCGGCCCATGTAAAACACCTAATCGGACCGGGCTGAATCTTGTGCCACATCAGATTGCCACGCTGGATGCCTACGTGGCCTAGAGAGGTTGCTAGTGACCAAAACGCCACAGTAGGCGTATTTTGGTCTTAAACGTTTACGACCATTCCAGAAGAAAGGTCGCTAATGTCAGTTTATGATGGCCAGCTTTTGACCTTATGTTTTTGGTCACAAAAAGGTCACAAATGGAAATTTGTGACCATTCAGTGACCAATAGTGGTGGTCACAAGTTGACATATTTCTTGTAGTGTACTCCCGCTCTTCCTAGCAGCGTGCTGCCTGATGTTGGGAATTGAATGTGATGTAGTGTCTCGTTCCAGTGTAGACCATGTATGTAGTCAAAGCAGTAGATACCGCTACTGCTTCCTCAGTATGGCCTATGGCGTGAGAACATGACATACATAGCATCAAATACTAGAGGACACACCTGCTAGCGGAAGGTGAACATTCGACTAAGCCGATCCTGCTGGATGCGACGGAGACCCATTGGCGAAGGAAGTGAATGCTTTAGTTGTGAGCGTTGATGGAAAAATCCCGGTGTCTTCTATGCCCATGCTATCAAAATTCAAATCTTTATTGTGCGGAGACACAACAAATGACGCACGATTTAGACTGGGAAATTGAAGGACATAAAGGAAAATGAGGAATATGCTATTCATCCCTTTTGTAGGGAAGCCTTGCTCCCTCCTTATAAAGGACTTGGGTGGTAGCATCGACATAAAGTTATGGGTCCTTCACTAGGTCAATAGCTGAGCATCCCTTGATTACCTGCTTGGTCCTGTGATAAGTCAAAGGCACGAGAGACTTCTATGCAAACAATGGATTTCCTAAGCCTTTTCGTATTGCAAGGAGGAACCTCATTGAACTTCTGGCCTCTGCATAATAATGACACACCTAGGCAACGTAGTATTACTTATTGCAACAAAGATCATGGAAAATAAAGCCCGGCGGCTAACGGTTCATCCTTCACCAAGCTAAGTAGAGACGACATTGTCCTGTCCAAATGTCATGTGGCATTGCAAATAAAACATCACGACAATACTTAGTAGCAAAGGAACATTATGAACTACTCCATTGGAAGGCAAATGCATGTATTTAGGATTTGAAAGGTCAAAATTTATTATTTTTATCCATTACTATAGAATTTCTTTTCCAACACCGATAGAGGAAATTAATATACTACATCCCATATTTTTATTTAATTTGAAGTGACTAGTTTCGATTGAGGGACTGTGTCATCTTCTCTAACACCCTACATGTTCGAAGAATCTCTAGTCTCAAGTCCATAGCTTTGAGATAAGTTTCTTCCTTGCAAAGAAAACTTTCAACTCTTAAACTTATAAAATAGATTATCACACTTTATGTTGCCTGGAGTTAAATGCAACAATTTTACCATGCACAATTGCATGACATACGATCATCTGATATTTTTCCCTATCATTGAGGCGCCCATCTGTCCGCTTGAAGTAATCACTTACATTTTCAGGACATGATTATCGCATCAGCGTAGGGTGCATCGGATGGCTAGAGGCAATGCGAAAAGCATTGATCCCATTTAAATTTTAGCATTATATTGAGACATTTCACATTTATGAGTCATCATGCGTGCTCAGGAATGAATTACAATAGTATATTGAAAAGAACGATGCAAGTGTTGTTGTGTTATTGATGAGATTAAAGATAAAAAGTTGAACACACCGCTTTCATTTATTCCCTCGGAGCACATTTGCCGGGACTTCGAACAACAGAATACCTGATCTATTTTGTGAGAAGGAGTATGAGAGAGTGTGCTTGGCTCATTGATGTGTTGAGTTGCTTCTTGTCGTGCTTTTCCCTGATATTTGTGGCACTCTTATTTCAAGATGTTTGTACCCACAGTCCGAAGTCATAGATGTGATCGAAATCCTGGTGGAGGTTCAAAACTTGTAGCGGTGAAATCTTGGCGAGGTGACAGCCGACAATGTCTTCATCACCGTTGCTTCCTGTGAACCATCAAGCGAAAACACAGTCTTCTATCCATACCCTTCACTTCTTTGTATCCTTGCCTAGACGAACGGTCACCTTTACATCCAAGACAAGAGAGAAAAGTTGACGCGAGAGCATGTCATCCAAAATGGTCGAAACAGGAGGATGCGGGACTTCAAGGATGTGGATAGCTTAGGAAGCAGAGTAAGTGAGTAAGATCCAAGCAAACGAGGAGTTGTGCACCCTCTAGTGCATGTTTTAATGTGCAGGTTCCGTGGTAATTCCTGGTGACTTCCAAGCTCACAGTATCAGATTCAAATCCCTATTGTGCAGATATAACAAGTAATGCGCAAATAAAATTGGATAGTTCTAAAACAAATAAGTAAAGCGAACATCATGCTATTCATCATTGTTTTTTTGGGGGGGGGTGACGTAGCTTGCCCTTTATACAGACTTGAGTGGTACCATTGGCATGAAGCCATGGATCCTTGAGTAGGTCAGCAATTAGGCATCCCTTGATTATGAGCTTCGTTCTCATTGGCGAGACCTTTATTTAAACAATGAATTTTCTTAGCCTTTTACTTTTTAGGACAAAAGCTTTACTGAACATTGGACAACTACTTTAAGAGAATGCACCTAGCCAACCCACAACTTATTATTACTTTCACAAAGTTCATGGAAAAGAAAGGCTAACCGCTAATGTGTCATCCTTGAGGAAGCTATATAAGTAGAGCCAATGTTTTCTGGTCCAAATGTCATTTTTCGTTTTCACATGCTAAGGTGTCCTTGAGCAAAAACATTATGACAATACTTAGCAAAGGAACATTACAAACTACTACTACCTCCAAGGGCAAATGCACGGGATTTTATGTTTTGAAAGGTCGAAAGTTGTTAAGTTTCTCCATTATTAGTATAGAATTCCACAATATTATTCCTAAATATATAAAGTGCAATTCCCTGCTTGCAGCTGCTAAGAAAAGCATCGAGAATCACATATGGTTAATGGTAGGAATTTGTGTGCGGCATAACTCTGAGACTTTCAGCCAGCAAGTAAGGTTGTGGATGCCATGTATGCCTTATTTACGGATGCACATTTTTCTAGTACTTGGATCTCTCTAGAGTCGGGACCCTTAATTAAATTATCTGAGACACTATAAGATATGTTAGAGATACCACAAGCAATCAAGAACGATGAAGAGTGAAATCAACACAGAGGACACAAGATTTTAACATGGAAAACCCCTCCAACATGAAGGGGAAAAACCACGAGCGCCAGTTAGCATACCTTCACTATATCGGGTGAGGTTGCAAACAACAGGGGGATTTATAACTGATCAACTTATTCCGTGCGGCGGCTTACAAGAGGTATATATAACAACATTGACTTAGGTCAATACTGATCCAGGAGGGGGGGGGGGCTTGGCTACGGCCCAAGCCTCCCAGCGACGGGCCTCCGCTCCGCTCATCAGAAGCTAGCCTTCAACTTTATACTTGAATTTGGATCACAACATAATAAGATAATACTAGCTTCAGACAGAGTTGAAGAATATTTAGTACTATTAGTTAACGGGATGATAAACCACCCCTGGATTTCCAAATATTTAGTAGTAGAAAACTGTGGAGCATGTTGGAGGAGACGGAGACTAGCAAATGTCAATAGTTTCATAGCCGCTCTGATTTTCATTCTCTTTTTAAGACTATCCCTGCCGATTTTTTTCTTCAAAAATTAAAATTTTGGAGACGTCGCATTAGTGCGGCCATATATAGATGCACCACAACCACAACGGCTATCAAGTGGTCATGTGATATGAATCGATCACTAGAGTTAGACCGTTCATGGTGGCAACAATATTCATAATGGATAGTACATCAATCAGTCGACATAATTATGAGGCATAGGAGGTTCTGGAGCAATTATCATAGATGAACACGAGTCCTTCATTTCAGGAGGTAGCTGGGTAATTCACACGTCGAGGATGCAGCCACTGCTGAAGCCAGTGCTCTACGAGATGGACTACTTCTCGCTGAAGATGTTGGATGCAACCGGATCCTTTTCGATTCATTGTTTTAATTTTGAGCATGGGTAACTCTGGGTGCCTTCCATGCCCATCCCATCACATTCAAATCACTATTGTGTGGATACAACAAGTAATGCACAGATAACATTAGATAACTCTAGTACAAAGAAGTAAATTGAGAAATAGTTTATTCATATTTTGCTTAGGGAAACCTAGCTTGCTCTTTATGTAGCATTGATATGGAGTTAAGGATCATTCGATAGGTCAAGTTAAGAATCCCTTGTGCGGGCTGGTGTGCAGGACCATGTTATTGCTCTTCAGTATGTGTCTTTAGAGTTACAATTGGCGGACTTCTTCACGAAGACGCAGACTAGAGTGTACCATGGATTTTACCTCTTCAAACTCAATGTTTTGGATCCACCATGAGTTTGAGGAGGGGTGGTGGTTAGAGTTATATCTACTAGTCATCAACCCGTGCTCCAACACGGGCTAGTTAATTAGGGAGTCGTGCAACAATAGAAGTACCAATGCCATTTCGATATTTTCTGAACCTGCATGGATTTTCGTTTCCTTATTGGGACTAGGAAAATTGCCCATGCGTTGCAACGGGAGAAACAAAACCTCACACATGATGATCTAATATGTTAAAGCACACTACTATGCAAATTGAGAATATGGTTCTTTAGTGTGCTGCCTGGAAGATAGATTAGTAGCAGCTGCATTAAACCAGGGTTCAAAAATATCTCTCGATGATGAGCTAAAATATTTGTGGATACCATCCATCCACTTGTTTGACTGCGGCAAGTGAAATCATTTATACAGCCCGTGATTTCTTGTGTAAAATCTCCAGTAACTACTGGTATTAGACCCAAGAAATCCTTTGGGACACTGTATTTTTTATGTGTAGGACATCAATTTATTTGCATCATGACTGTTTCCTTAGTAAACTTTATTACTTACCTACAACGTGACTGTTTCCTCGGTAAATCCATTGACACCTTTCTGAACAACTACTTGTTCTGAAGCTCCAGTCATAGCCATTTGATCAACAACAAAGCTCTTTAGGTTGTGCTTTCTCCACCCAAGCAAGTTCAAGCAGACCCATCAGCCTGTCTCGTAAGACGAAAGAAATATACACCATTTCCTACCACAAATAAGATAAACATGTTTGTTCTGATTACACCCATTCACATACTATTGAGACTTGAGATCAGTAAGGACACACCATAATTTACCAATAACACTACACACAGACACAAAAGCTACGAGATGCACACACAAACCAAGCTGCATTTGATAGCAATCGTACCACCAGATGGTCTCTAGCATGGGTGTCGAGACCAGCACCTCCATCTCGTTGCGGTCTCAAACAGAATCACTTTGAGATGCCTGTACTTGTAAGCTAGCTCTGCAAATAGAAAACAAGAGGTTCCACATGCTGCAAGAGCACCTGGCCTGGTTTGTGTGATGGATAAGCTTTGCACATAAGTACCCCAGTGATAAACTTTGCTCATGGTCTATGTCATCGTCAATGCATGTGAAAATCTGCCGAAGTGTCTCACAAGTCATATGACCTAAGCGCACTAGCGGAACCAAATGAGAACTCAAGATCTTACATCTTTCTTCTAATTCTGGTATTGCACACGTGCCCAGTTGAGCAACAGACGGTACAAGACATCTTCATTTTTTCACATGTAGGTCAGTACTTGAAATATGGCTTCAATCCTAGCAAGTGGCATGTTCATTACTTCATTTCGGAACCTGAAATAATACAAACCAAGCCTTGAGTACACTTCAGACATGATTTTGTTTCAACAATGTGTACACTTCTGTATGGAAAGGAAAGAAAAGGTGGCTCCATCCAATGGGGATCATAGACTTATGCACATCACTGTATTTGTTGGCAAGGAAATTCTTAGCTGCAACTATCAAATGGTGAACTTCAACTGTCGAAGTGAAGCATGGATAGTCTAGGTAGAGCAGCGCAGATTCTGTGGTCATATGAAAGCTTGTGAGCAATTGGCTACAATGCCTCATGCAAGAGAGAACCTCAAATTTATCGGCATCCATTAAGATGTCAACCAGAATAGAGGCTCGGTTGTTTGTTAACTTTCCACTGTACAAAAAGCTCAAAAGCTCTATAAGGGCATTTTCCTCTGTTCAAAGTAGAATAGAAACAAAAAAGCATAATGATTAAAGAAAGGGTTGTGAATGGTTATTTAAGTATGACTGTTGACTTTCGGTATTGGGGAAAGCTATATGTACCGAATTGTAGACCAAAAATCCATTTAGTAGGTAAAATTGAGAAGTGAAAATAAAATAACCATCCTTATTAGATATACAACTTCTACAGTAGTTGGCATTTTTTGGAGCCGTTCGTTCGTCTCGATCTAACGGCGCATACATACGTAGTACTCGAAAGTACGCGGATGAAAGTACTCGAAAGTACTAATGACAAGGTGGGGACACCTTTTAATCTAGGGGCATTTTAGTCCTAGGAAAAATATGACAAGGTGGGGACACCTTTTAATCAAGGGGCATTTCAGTCCAAGGAAAAATGTGCACGCCCCTCTCGTCCAATGCAAAATCGCCGCCCCTCTCGTCCAATGCAAAGCCACCGCCGTGGTCCTTCCCCTCTTCCATCACCATTACAACCGCGGCCATCTTCTAGCCTTGTCCTTCTTCTCACGGCCGCAACTTTGCTCTTCTCATCTTCCACATCCACCCCCTCTTCCATCCACGCAAGAACCTCGATGGAGCAGCAGATCGAGCATATCGGCGGCGGTGAGAACGCCGACTTTGTGGAGATCGCCGGCGGCGACAATGCCGAGTTCGTGGAGATCGCCGGCGGCGACCAGGTCAAAATGTCTAGGTTGACGGAGATCCGTTCTTGGTTTGACAATATAAGGCAGCTGAACTCGACGGCAATGGCCACTCTCCGAGAAATGACGAAGAGGGAGAAGGCAAATCTTTTCCCCCCGCCCACACAACCGAAGAAGAAGATCAAAATCCTCCTCTAGGCGATGGAGCAGGCCGATTCCTCCAGCCCGTGGACCAAGCGTAGGTGGTGGGCGTTCAGATCCAGGGTAGAGCATCCACTAGATCAGGAACCCACGGTGCACGAGGTGCCGTTACAGATTGTGGAGCCTCCAACCGAGTCGGAGACTCCGAAGCACAAGAGGAGGAGGACAGTGGTCGCGACCTCGCTTCCCTGCCGTTCTCCATGCTTCCCTCACCGTTCTCCTCGCCTGAACGGCGGCGGCATCTATGTTTACAGTAGTGCAAAACCGGGATGTATCACCGGTTCGTAAGGGCCTTTAGTGCCGATTCTGCAACCGACACTAAAGAGTGGGGACTAAAAGTCCCCCCCCCCTTTAGTACCGGTTCTGCACGAACTGCCGCTAAAGGGCCACCACGTGGCACGAGCCAGCGCCGGGGGCGGGGATCCCTTTAGTACCTGTTGGTAACACCAACCAGTACTAAAATATTTGGGTGGTTTTGGTTTTATTTTTTATTTTTCCTTTAATTTTGTGTTTTCCATTTAGTTCTTTTTCCTTTGCTGGTATTTTACGATACTACATATTGTACACGTTATGCATATATATAAATAGAATTTCCCGCAGAACCGATCATATATATATATATATATATATATATATATATATATATAATTTCTCCTACATGTTGCCTTGGTGCCTTCGGAGCACGATGACAATTGGGAGTGGTTCAAGGGAGTGGTAGCGGTTAATAGTATTCTCCTTTGGGATCTATGACCTGGTCGAGCAAAAATCCCGCTATTTCCTCTTAAAGTGCTCGTTTGCGCTCCGTTGCTAGGAGGTTGTCCCGCACCTCTTTGAACTGTTAAGAAGGAGATCAATATGCATGTGACTAGATATCGATAATCATGTAAAAATTGTGAATAGTGTTCTGGAAAACGTACCCATTCCTGTCTTTGAGATTTGCTCTTTTCGGACGCCATCATGCGAATGTTCTCGAAAACGTAGTATGCACACACATCAGTCCCTGACGCTTGCTTCAGCGCCTTTACGAGAATAGAATTTAATGAGATAATAATTAATCAAGCATGATAATTAATTAATGGTATTGAAACAAGAATTAAAGAGATGGTAGCTAGTTAGTACTACTTAATTACTGACCTTGGGTCGATACCACAACAACTTTTTTCGCCATTTGCCTGGAGTCACCTTGATGAACTTTGCCCAAGCCCTGCCCGCCGGCAAAGAAAATTAATAAAGGGGTCATTAAATATAGTTGATAACAGGAAATGACGAACTAAATAGGCCGAGATATAGTTAATAATGATTGAAAATAATTGTTGAGTATCCCCTTCACGATGGTGAAGTCACTTTCTTTGTTAAGTAGTGAGTCTAGTACTTCAACTTTTCCTTTTTCAACTTTAATGTCTAACAAGACCCAGTGGTAACTACATGCGCACACATTTGCATGTCTTAATTAAGCGGGAATGTGCATAACACTAATCAACTACCCTAAACCCTATACACTTAATTATTAACATCTAGCTAGCTAGTAATCAAAAACAGAATTTGTAGTACAAGACAATGTGACTCATGATACGTCTCCAACGTATCTATAATTTTTGATTGTTCCATTCTATTATATTATCTGTTTTGGATGTTTATGGGCTTTATTATGCACTTTTATATAATTTTTGGGACTAACCTATTAACCGAGAGCCCAGTGCCAGTTTCTGTTTTTCCTTGTTTTAGAGTATCGCAGAAAAGGAAAATCAAACGGAGTCCAATTGACCTGAAACTTCACGGAACTTATTTTTGGACCAGAAGAAGCCCACGGAGTATCGAAGATGGACCAGGAGAGTCCCGGGCTGCCCACGAGGGTGGGGGCACGCCCACCCCCCTGGGTGCGCCCCCCTGCCTCGTGGACAGCCCGGAGATCCACCGATGTATTTCTTCCTCCTATATATACCCATATACCCTAAAAACTTCGAAGAGCACAATAGATCGGGAGTTCAGCCGCCAGAAGCCTCCGTAGCCACCGAAAACCAATCTAGACCCGTTCCGGCACCCTGCCGGAGGGGGGGGGGAATCCCTCTCCGGTGGCCATCTTCATCATCCCGGTGCTCTCCATGACGAGGAGGGAGTAGTTCACCCTCGGGGCTGAGGGTATGTACCACTAGCTATGTGTTTGATCTCTCTCTCTCTCTCTCTCTCTCTCTCTCTCTCTCTCTCGTGTTCTTGAGGTGGTACGATCTTGATGTATCGTGAGCTTTCCTATTATAGTTGGATCTTATGATGTGTCTCCCCCTGTACTCTCTTGTAATGGATTGAGTTTTCCCTTTGAAGTTATCTTATCGGATTGAGTCTTTAAGTATTTGAGAACACTTGATGTATGTCTTGCGTGGGATACCCGTGGTGACAATGGGGTATTCTATTGATCCACTTGATGTATGTTTTGGTGATTAACTTGTGGGTTCCGCCCATGAACCTATGCATAGGGGTTGGCACATGTTTTCGTCTTGACTCTCTGGTAGAATATTTGGGGCACTCTTTGAAGTAGTTTGTGTTGGTTTGAATGGATGAATCTGAGATTGTGTAATGCATATCGTATAATCATACCCACGGATACTTGAGGTGACATTGGAGTATCTAGGTGACATTAGGGTTTTGGTTGATTTGTGTCTTAAGGTGTTATTCTAGTATGAACTCTATTATAGATTGAACGGAAAGAATAGCTTCATGTTTTTTTACCATGGACTCTTGAATAGATCGATCAGAAAGGATAACTTTGAGGTGGTTTCGTACCCTACCATAATCTCTTTGTTTGTTCTCCTCTATTAGTGACTTTGGAGTGACTCTTTGTTGCATGTTGAGGGATAGTTATATGATCTAATTATGTTCTTATTGTTGAGAGAACTTGCACTAGTGAAAGTATGAACCCTAGGCCTTGTTTCAACGCATTGCAATACTGTTTGTGCTCACTTTTATCATTAGTTACCTCGCTGTTTTTATATTTTCAGATTACAAAAACCTCTATCTACCATCCATATTGCACTTGTATCACCATCTCTTCGCCGAACTAGTGCACCTATACAATTTGCCATTGTATTGGGTGTGTTGGGGACACAAGAGACTCTTTTGTCACATCCCTGGCTTTGCTATGCACTTGGGCTAGCTTGGTTGCTGCATCATGTCTAAATTTCTTTTAAACTTGAAATGGGGATGACAAACCCTAGCACTAAATAAAATGCAATTAGGATCAAAATAAAAATATTTTCAATGAACCCAGAATGCCCTTTAGAAAAGTTCATTATTTTTGTTCAAGATGAAAACCCCTGCCAACGATGATGCACATATTTCTAGGCCATTCTGGATTTTTGAATTAGATCCTATTGTATTTGACTTTGGGCATTTAAATACTATAAATAATTTAAATGTTCAAATAAATGTTGGAAATTGTTAAGGGTCACTGAAATAATTCAGAAAGCACCCATAATTGTTTCCAGGATTTTATGAAATGGTTTGGTATTATTACTAAATCAAAACAAATAGCAAAAACTAGAAAACAGAAAGAAATAGAAAAACAAGAGAGAGTTAGTACCTGGCTTACCTGGCGCTCACCTGGCGGCCCAAGTGGCCGGCCCAGCCCACCAGGCCTCCTCCTGTCGTCTTCCTCTCCTCGCCCCAAAGCAGCTCGGTGGCGAGCGCCGACGCTGCCCCGGCCACCTCCTGCTTCCCCGGCCCCTCCTAGACGACGCCACGGAGCGCCACGCAGCCCCTGGCTCTCTCTCACTCTCCCCCTACCCTTTCCCCCTTCTCTGCTCTTTTCCCCTCTCCGCCGTCGTTCGCTGCCACCACGCCCACCATGCTCCTCTCGCCTCCCCGTGCAGTCTGCAAGCTCCGCCACCGCCCGTTACGCCGCCTCGAGCAAGCCCCGAGCGCTCGGACGCCCCAACTCGACCGCCTCGACTCGTCTTCAAGCTTCGGTCGCCAGAGATCGCCGTCGCCGTCCCGTCGCCCTAGGCCTTCCCTGATCACGCCGACCGTCTCATCATGATCTCCGTGAGCCCCTGCTTCGTTTCCCCCTAACTCCATGTCCGATTTCGAGTTCTACCCGCCCCCTCCACCGCAGCCGAGACGCTCCGCCACACGGGCTCGTCGCCGGCGAAGCCCCGGTGACCTTTTGGTCCCACGCGTGCGTCCGTTGCACTCGCAACGTCCCGTAGAGTAAAACTAGCGCGGCAACCGTCTCGTTTGCACACCGCAGCGCCGGTCCCGCGAACCCCCGAGCTCCGGCCGCCGCCTAAGTGGTCTCCGCCGTCGACCCCGGCCTCCCTGTGCCCAGCTGCGTGCGCCCCTAGATGTGCGGGAGCACGGGCTCCCTCTTGATGCCCTCAGCGCGACCAGCCGCGGGCTGTAGCGCCGTCCCGAGCAACTCCGGCGAGGTCTCGCCGACGCCGTCGTCGCCGGCGTCACTTGCTGATGTGGCTGGCTTAATTAGCCACTAATCACTGCACCGTGTCACAGACAGCCGGGCCCCACTGCCTAACCAACCGGCTAACTAAAATAGATTAAGTTTAATCTAATCGCAGTGGCCCCACGCATCAGTTTTGACCGTGCTGACGTGGCCGTTGACTGGGCCCACATGTCAGCGACACAAACCAGTCTGAGACACTGACGTGTGGACCCCACTGGCCAGGTTTGACCTGGACCAGCCCCGTTGACCACTGACGTCACCCTGACGCACTGCTGACGCAGTAATTGATTTTCTGGATTTATTTTAATTCAGGAAATTTCAGAAAATACCCCAAACTTCTAAAAATCATATAAATTCAACCGTAGCTTAGAATGAAATAATTTATATATGAAAAATGATCAGAAAAATATGAAGAATCTGTCTATGCCATGATCATGCATGTTTGAACAAGTTAACCTCACTGAATAGGATGAATCATGATTAGGGTAATTTGTGAAAGAACATTTGGAGTTGGAGTTTAACCTTGTTTGAATTCCACTTCAATTAATTTGGCTTACAGCTGCATTAGCTCAAAACACCATCATATTGCCATGTCATAGCATGCATCATATTGTGCATTGCATTGATCGTGTTTCTTCTTTGTTTGCCGGTAATTGTCCCCTCTCGATAGACGTGGTTTTGATGATGAGATCGATGACACCGATGAAGAGCTATGTTATCTTCAGAAGTGCCAGGCAAGCAAAACCCCCTTGTTCATTCCGATACAATCCCACTCTCTCGCTCCTGCTCTCTTTTGCTGCATTAGGACAACAACGATTCAACTGTTACTTGCTGCGGTAGCTGAACCCCTTTATCCTTTGCATGACCTGTCATTCCACAGTAAATAGATGAAACCCACTAGCATGAGTAGGAGTTGTTTGAGCCCTGTTGTGCCTACTCATTCATGTTTGTTTGTCATGCCTGCTATTGCTTAGAGTTGTGTCAGGTCTGATTCATCCGGGATGAATCAGAGGTGTGTGAACATGTCCTACGGTGTGTGAGCTAAGCGTGTGAACACAATTTGGTAAAGGTAGCGGTGAGAGGCCATGTAGGAGTACATGGTGGGTTGTCTCATTGCAGCCGTCCTCAGGAACTGAGTTCTGTGTTTGTGATCCATGATTCAGCTACTACCACGCATTGGGCCCGAAACCAATGGACCCTCTCGGCTTCTTGATCACCCTTGTCCTCTGTCCAGGAGTTGCAAGTAGTTTCTGGTGTTTTTAGTATGCTGGAGGCCGTGGGCAGCGCTGCCCGGAGGGGTGGGCTGTGATGCGGTAGGCACGTGGCCGGGTATAGCGGGCGCCCGTTTGGTGTCACGGAACCCTGTTCACATCGTTTGGGGCTGTGAGCGAAACTCCGGCTGGATCTCCTCATGGATGGAACCCGAATAGGCGATAAACCTGGACTAGAGACTTAGGTGTTTAGGTAGGCCGTGGCCGACACCCATGTTGGGCTTCCTCTTGAAGGTTGCCGAGTACATGTCGTGTAAACGGCGGTAAGTGGTGAGAGCGTGTGTGAAGAAGTACACCCCTGCAGGGTTAACATCATCTATTCGAATAGCCGTGTCCGCGGAAAAGGACTTCTGGGTTGCCTGTACAGTTCATAGACAAGTGAAAGTGGATACTCTAAAATATGCAAGATAAGCGTGAGTGCTATGGATGGCGTTCTCGTAGGGAGACGGGAGCGGATCCATAGTGGTGTATTGATATGGTGAATATGTGGACTCGTGTGCGCCACCTCAAAAGAATTACTTGCAGTCGTAGTTTAGGATAGCCACCGAGTCAAAGCTGGCTTGCTGCAGTTAAACCCCACCATCCCCTTTGTTGATAATGATGCATATGTAGTTAGTTCTGATGTAAGTCTTGCTGGGTACATTTGTACTCACGTTGCTTAATTTATGTTTTTGCAGAGAGAGACTTCAGTCTCACTAGTAGTTCCACGTGGGCTTCGACGTTTAGCTTGTTACCTCAGCTACGATCTTGTGCCCTCGGCAGGATCTGGTAGATAGTCAGGCTTTCAAGCCTTTTTCATTTGTAGATGTCTGTACTCAGACATGTTGAGCTTCCGCTTGTGCTTTGATTTGTATGCTCTGAATGTTGGGTCATGAGACTCATGTTTGTATTATCTCGCTCCTCGGAGCCTATTGAATAAATACTTGAGTCGTAGAGTCATGTTGTGATGCCATGTTGTATTTCCACATATCGAGCATATTGTGTGTATGATATTGAAATGCTTGGTATGTGTGGGATCTGACTATCTAGTTGTTTATCTTTAGTAGCCTCTCTTACCGGGAAATGTCTCCTAGTGCTTCCACTGAGCCATGGTAGCTTGCTACTGCTCCGGAACACTTAGGCTGGCCGGCATGTGTCCTTCTTCGTTCCTGTGTCTGTCCCCTCGGGGAAATGTCACGCGATGAATACCGGAGTCCTGTTAGCCCGCTACAGCCTGGTTCACCGGAGTCCTGCTAGCCCAGTGCTACAGCCTGGATTCACTCGCTGATGACCGACACGTTCGATGCTGGGTCATGGATGCCTGTCCCTGTAAGTTTGTGCCACTTTGGGTTTACGACTAGCCATGTCAGCCCGGGCTCCTTATCATACGGATGCTAGCGACATTATCATATACGTGTGCCAAAAGGCGCAAACGGTCCCGGACAAAGGTAAGGCGACACCCGTGGGGATACCGTGCGTGAGGCCGCAAAGTGATATGAGGTGTTACATGCTAGATCGATGTGACATTGAGTCGGGGTCCTGACATCTTTGTTATTTGGTTGCAGGGTTGCTTGAGAGAGACCATCTTCATCCTACGCCTCCCACAGATTGATAAACCTTAGGTCATCCACTTGAGGGAAATTTTCTACTGTCCTACAAACCTCTGCACTTGGAGGCCCAACAACGTCTACAAGAAGAAGGTTGTGTAGTAGACATCAAGCTCTTTTCTGGCGCCGTTGCCAGGGAGGTTAGCGCTTGAAGGTATATCTTTAAATCTTGCAATCGAATCTTTTTGTTTCTTGTTTTAGCACTAGTTTAGTTTCTAAAAGAAAACTACAAAAAATATGGAATTGAATTTGCCTCATACGCCTCATCTTTTTAATATCTTTCGTGAGTATGATGGAAAGGAAAATTGTGCCAAAGTGTTAGAATAAGAATGCATAAGAATGTTTGGCACTAAATATTTGAATGATGAGCATGATTGCAATGTTGTTAGTATGAATTCCTTGAATATCCATGATACTAATGATATGCAAAGCCACAAGCTTGGGGAAGCTATGTTTGATGAAGATTATATTTTTTGTCCCCCAAGTTTTGATGAGAAAATTTATTATGATGAAAGCATGCCTCCTATTTATGATGATTATATTGATGAAAGTGGATTTGGAGAGGTCATGACTTTATTTTGTGATGAATCCACTATTTTGGAAGAGGTTCCAATTGATGATGAGAACAAAGTTGCTATCTATGATGATTATTGTGATGACTTGTATTCTATAAACAATAATGATATCCATGAAACTTGTAATCATGATTTTAGTTTTCAATTGGATTATGCCTCACATGATAATTATTTTGTTGAGTTTGCTCCCACTATTCCGATTGAGAAGAATTTTGCTTATGTAGAGAGTAGTAAATTTTCTATGCTTGTAGATCATGAAAAGAATGCTTTAGGTGCTGGTTATATTGTTGAATTAATTCATGATGCTACTGAAAATTATTATGAGGGAGGAACATATGCTTGTAGGAATTGCAATAATATCAAGTTTCCCCTCTATGTGCTTAAAATTTTGAAGTTACGCTTGTTTTACCTTCCTATGCAAGTTGATTCTTGTTCCCACAAGTTGTTTGCTCACAAAATCCATATGCATAGGAAGAGGGTTAGACTTAAATGTGCTAGTCATATTCTTCATGATTCTCTCTTTATGTTTCAATTCTTATCCTTTATGTGAGCATCATTGAAATCATCATGCCTAGCTAGGGGCGTTAAACGATAGCGCTTGTTGGGAGGCAACCCAATTTTATTTTTGTTCCTTGATTTTTGCTCCTGTTTAGCAATAAATAATTTATATAGCCTCTGTTTTGGTTGTGCTTTTTGTTTTTAATTGTTATTTTTGCCAAGTAGAACCGTTGGGAAGACTTGGGGAAAGTCTTTTTGATCTTGCTGTAAAAAACAGAAACTTTAGCGCTCACGAGAATTGCTGCCATTTTTTATTTGAGAGTTATATTTAGTTAATTGTTTTTAAGATGATTAAAATATAAATTCCTCACGTCCAGAAATTTATTTTAGAATTTTTGGGGTTCTAGAAGTTTGCGTTAGTTATAGATTACTACAGACTGTTCTGTTTTTGACAGATTCTGTTTTTCGTGTGTTGTTTGCTTATTTTAATGAATCTATGGCCAGTAAAAGAGTTTATAAACCATAGAGAAGTTGGAATACAGTAGGTTTAACACCAATATAAATAAATAATGAGTTCATTACAGTACCTTGAAGTGGTGTTTTGTTTTCTTTCGCTAATGGAGCTTACGAGTTTTCTGTTAAGTTTTGTGTTGTGAAGTTTTCAAGTTTTGGGTAAAGATTCGATGGACTATGGAATAAGGAGTGGAAAGCGCCTAAGATTGGGGATGCCCAAGGCACCCCAAGGTAATATTCAAGGACAACCAAGAGCCTAAGCTTGGGGATGCCCCGGATGGCATCCCCTCTTTCGTCTTCGTTCATCGGTAACTTTACTTGGAGCTATATTTTTATTCACCACATGATATGTGTTTTGCTTGGAGCGTCATTTTATTTTATTTTATTTTGCTTGATGTTTGAATAAAATATCAAGATCTGAAATTATTAAATTTTAGAGAGTCTTCACAAAGTTGCATATTTATTCGACTACTCATTGATCTTCACTTATATCTTTCGAAGTAGTTTGTCATTTGCTCTAGTGCTTCACTTATATCTTTTTAGAGCACGGCGGTGGTTTTATTTTGAAGAAATTGTTGAACTCTCATGCTTCACTTATATTATTTTGAGAGTCTATAGAACATCATGGTAGTTTGCTTTGGTTATGAAACTAGTCCTAATATGATGGGCATCTAAGAGGGATATAATAAAAACTTTCATATGAAGTGCATTGAATACTAAGAGAAGTTTGATACTTGATAATTGTTTTGAGATATGGAGACGGTGATATTAGAGTGCTAGTTGAGTAGTTGTGAATTTGAGAAATACTTGCGTTGAAGTTTGTGATTCCCGTAGCATGCACGTACGGTGAACCGTTATGTGATGAAGTCAGAGCATGATTTCTTTATTGATTGTCTTCCTTATGAGTGGCGGTCGGGGACGAGCGATGGTCTTTTCCTACCAATCTATCCCCCTAGGAGCATGCACGTAGTACTTTGTTTCGATAACTAATAGATTTTTGCAATAAGTATGTGAGTTCTTTATGACTAATGTTGAGTCCATGGATTATACACACTCTCACCCTTCCACCATTGCTAGCCTCTCTAGTACCGCGCAACTTTCGCCGGTACCATAAACCCACCATATACCTTCCTCAAAACAGACACTATACCTACCTATCATGGCATTTCCATAGCCATTCCTAGATATATTGCCATGCAACTTTCCACCATTCCGTTTACTATAACACGCTCCATCGTTGTCATATTGCTTTGCATGATCATGTAGTTGACGTTTTAGTTGTGGCAAAGCCACCATTCATAAATCTTTCATACATGGCACTCATGAGTCATTGCACATCCCGGTACACTGCTGGAGGCATTCATATAGAGTCATACTTTGTTCTAGTATCGAGTTGTAATCATTGAGTTGTAAATAAATAGAAGTGTGATGATCATCATTCATAGAGTATTGTCCCCAAAAAAAGAAAGGCCAAATAAAAAAAGGAAGGCCCAAAAAAAGAGAAGATAAAAGGGACAATACTACTATCCTTTTACCACACTTGTGCTTCAAAGTAGCACCATGATCTTCATGATAGAGAGTCTCCTTAGTGGGAAATTTTCATTATAGAACTTGGCTTGTATATTCCAACGATGGGCCTCCTCAAGTGCCCTACGTCTTCGTGAGCAAGCAAGTTGGATGCACACCCACTTAATTTCTTCTTGAGCTTTCATACACTTATAGCTCTAGTGCATCCGTTGCATGGCAATCCCTACTCACTCACATTGATATCTATTGATGGGCATCTCCGTAGCCCGTTGATACGCCTAGTTGATGTGAGACTATCTTCTCCCTTTTTGTCTTCTCCACAACCACCCTTCTATTCCACATATAGTGCTATATCCATGGCTCACGCTCATGTATTGCGTGAAGATTGAAAAAGTTTGAGAACATCAAAAGTATGAAACAATTGCTTGGCTTGTCATCAGGGTTATGCATGATTTAAATACTTTGTGTGGTGAAGATGGAGCATAGCCAGACTATATGATTTTGTAGGGATAACTTTCTTTGGCCATGTTATTTTGAGAAGACATAATTGCTTAGTTAGTATGCTTGAAGTATTATTATTTTTATCTCAATATTAAACTTTTGTCTTGAATCTTATGGATCTGAACATTCAAGCCAAAATGAAGAGAATTACTTAGAGAAATATGTTAGGTAGCTTCCACATCAAAAATTCTATTTTTATCATTTACCTACTCGAGGACGAGCAGGAATTAAGCTTGGGGATGCTGATACGTCTCCAACGTATCTATAATTTTTGATTGTTCCATGCTATTATATTATCTGTTTTGGATGTTTATGGGCTTTATTATGAACTTTTATATTATTTTTGGGACTAACCTATTAACCCAGAGCCCAGTGCCAGTTTTTGTTTTCCCCTTGTTTTAGAGTATCGCAGAAAATGAAAATCAAATGGAGTCCAATTGACCTGAAACTTCACGGAACTTATTTTTGGACCAGAAGAAGCCCACGGAGTATCAGAGGTGGACCAGGAGAGTCCCGGGCTTCCCACGAGGGTGTGGGGCGTGCCCACCCCCCTGGGCGCGCCCCCCGCCTCGTGGACAGCTCGGAGATCCACCGACATACTTCTTCCTCCTATATATACCCATATACCCTAATAACTTCAAAGAGCATAATAGATCGGGAGTTCCGCCACCAGAAGCCTCCGTAGCCACCGAAAACCAATCTAGACCCGTCCCGGCACCCTGCCGGAGGGGGGGGGGAATCCCTCTCCGGTGGCCATCTTCATCATCCCGGTGCTCTCCATGACGAGGAGGGAGTAGTTCACCCTTGGGGTTGAGGGTATGTACGAGTAGCTATGTGTTTGATCTCTCTCTCTGTCTCTCTCGTGCTCTTGAGGTGGTACGATCTTGATGTATCGCGAGCTTTGCTATTATAGTTGGATCTTATGATGTTTCTTCCCCTCTACTCTCTTGTAATGGATTGATTTTTCCCTTTGAAGTTATCTTATCGGATTGAGTCTTTAAGGATTTGAGAACACTTGATGTATGTCTTGCGTGGGATACCTGTGGTGACAATGGGGTATTCTATTGATGCAATTGATGCATGTTTTGGTGATCAACTTGCGGGTTCCGCCCATGAACCTATGCATAGGGGTGGCACACGTTTTCGTCTTGACTCTCCGGTAGAAACTTTGGGGCACTCTTTGAAGTACTTTCTGTTGGTTTCAATTGATGAATCTGAGATTGTGTGATGCATATCGTATAACCATACCCAAGGATACATGAGGTGACATTGGAGTATCTAGGTGACATTAGGGTTTTGGTTGATTTGTGTCTTAAGGTGTTATTCTAGTACGAACTCTATGATAGATTGAACGGAAAGAATAACTTCATGTTATTTTACTACAGACTCTTGAATAGATCGATCAGAAAGGATAACTTTGAGGTGGTTTCGTACCCTACCATAATCTCTTTGTTTGTTCTCCTCTATTAGTGACTTTGGAGTGACTCTTTGTTGCATGTTGAGGGATAGTTATATGATCTAATTATGTTATTGTTGTTCAGAGAAATTGCACTAGTGAAAGTATGAACCCTAGGCCTTGTTTCAACGCATTGCAATACTGTTTGTGCTCACTTTTATCATTAGTTACCTTGATGTTTTTATATTTTCAGATTACAAAAACCTATACCATCCATATTGCACTTGTATCACCATCTCTTCATCGAACTAGTGCACCTATACAATTTACCATTGTTTTGGCTGTGTTGGGGACACAAGAGACTCTCTGTTATTTGGTTGTAGGGTTTCTGGAGAGAGACCATCTTCATCCTACGCCCCCCACGGATTGATAAACCTTAGGTCATCCACTTGAGGGAAATTTGCTACTGTCCTACAAACCTCTGCACTTGGAGGCCCCACAACGTCTATAAGAAGAAGGTTGTGTAGTAGACATCAATTCACCTGAAGTTGTAAGGAAGTAGTATATCTTCATTGCTATTGAGGCACTTCAAGAACTCTAGAATTTTATTCTCTACATCTTGTTTACAATAATCATATGTCCATGTCTGTTCACTAATGGTATTTGGGTCAATGAACCCAGTGCCATATCGTCCAGCTTTTTTCATTTCATACATCTTCATCCTGCATAATACGACAAAAAAGAATACAGTGAGGATAATTACAGGTAATGATCGATCAATGAGCACTAAATCTAGATTGAGACTTAAATTACAGAAAGAATTCACTTACAGACAATAGCAACTGACGAGAGATTTGTCGAGTGCATCTTGATTGAATAACTGAAATAGTTCTGAATACTCAACGCACAGAGCTAGCTTATGGAAGTAATGCTCTTCCTTGACCTTCACCATGAGGGACTCTCAATTGGAACTCTTGGTAATTTTCATGTACTAATCATGCAATTCATACATTCTCGTTGGGAGGTTCTTGACCTCCTTGGGCTCGACCAAAGGTTGCCCGCGAACATATTTCCGTTTTATTTCCTCCTCTCTAAGCGGAGACATGGGCCCAATCTTGAGGAGTTGTCCTACAGTGATATTGAGCATTTGAGCCTGCATTATATGCTCCTCAGTTATTACCAGTTTGCCCAGTTGGGGAATGGTTTTCCCACATCTATATAGGGCGGCGGTACTCTCATGTGTTGTTGGCACAACAAGCGGGGGGGGGGGGTCGACTGCGCCACCTGTTCTCCTAGTTGGGGAACGGTTTTCCCGCATTTTTTGCCAGCTGCTTGGCTCGAGCTCGAGCTCGACTCCTTCTGTAGTCGTGCTCAATGTGCCTTCCTGATTTGGCGCTCATAGTCCGAGTCAACAGGCTTGGGAGTTGGTAGTCTAGCCATATGAATGAAGTGGTCAATCTTTTCCTCATGCACTTTCTCCCTTGGCGGCGGTACCGGTTTCAGTCCAAAATGGGCGACCACTTGGGCCTGCGCTATGGCTGCGTTTTGCTCCTCGGTCATGTCCAAAGGCCTCTGAGGAAGAGGACTGAGGCTTGGACCATGTTTATATCGCTTGCCTCCGCCTGTACCTCATGTACTACCTCGACTCGTAGCGCTACGCACCATAGCTGCGGCGGCTCTCTTCTGTGATTTCTGAGGCGGCAGAGACGGAGGACATGGCTGAGTTGGAGCAGGAGGAGTGGCCTGACATTGTGCCTGACTTGGAGGAGGACTGGCCCGATGCATTGGTGGACTTGGAGGAGCGGGAGTCTGCTGACGCGGTGCCTGACTTTGAGGTGGAGTCTGCTGACGCTGTGCCGGACTTGGAGGAGGAGGAGTGGCCTGACGCTTTGTCGGACTTGGAGGATGAGGAGTGGCCTGACACGGTGGCGGACTAGGAGCGGGAGTCTGCTGACGCGGTGGCAGACTTCGAGGAGGAGTCGACTGACGCGGTGTCGGTGGCCTTGGAAAGATGATGGAATCCTTTCTCCATAGGATGAAACGATGTTTGGACTCTCCCAGTGTGTGATCGTCGTCACCTCCAGGAATTTCAAGCTCTAGGCCCGAATATTGGTCCACCACTTCATCAACCTGGACACGAGCATAGCCGGCTGGAATTGGGTTGCAATGGAAGGTTGCATCGGGGGAATTTGTATAAGCAATGGCGTCCTCCACCTTCATGGATATGTTCTTCATTTTGAACTGTAGCTCACAATTAGTGCTCTCCATGATGTCATCCACAGGGTATCTATCCAGCAGTGCATCGTCCAGGGCGGAACCAACGCTGCTTCTCGGCATGGATGGGACGGTGCTATCCAATGATGGATCATCCGCTAGCTGCTGCCGCTGCTGAGACCCCCTTTCCTGGCTAAGTGAGTCGATCTGCTGCTGCTGCCGCTGGAATTTGAGTGCCAAGTCCGCGTGCACTGATTCTAGGCCTTGAAGGCATTCTGCTTCCTGCTTCCTTTGCTCATCCTCCAGCTTCCTCTTCTTCTCCTCGTCCATCTTCCTTCTTGCATGGGTTCTATAGTCGGCGTTCCAGTCTGAAAAGCCCTCATACCACGGAACAACGCCCTTGCTTCGTGTTCTTCCCGGGTGTTCAGGATTTCCCAGGGCGCGCGTAAGCTAGTCGTGCTCTCTGTTGGGCGTGAACACCCCCGTTCGAGCATCTTCTATTGCTTGAAGTAACTTATCTTCGGCACCTTTTAGACTTGCCTTCTTCGAAACCAGGCCTGTCTTCAGGTCCGACGCCCCCCATGCGCATAGAACCAAGTTTTGCACCTGGGGGGCCAGCTCCTAGTAACTGTATCGACCCCTGCATCCAGCATCTCTTGCTCAGACTTATCCCACTTAGGCATTGCCACCGCGTAGCTACCTGGCCCCAGCCTATGGAACTGCGTCTTTTTTGCGGAATTGGCCTTGTTTTTTCTCGACCGTTCCTTAGATAATTCTGATTCCTTGAATTTCATGAAAGCGGGCAAGTGTTCTCTTTGCTTCTCCAGTGTTCCCTTGAATTTTGGAGTCTTCCTTTCTCCTTGGACGTACTTGGCCCATACAGATTTCTTGTGGGTGTTGAATGCAATTTCCATCTTCCTAAGAGCAGCGTCCTTGACTTTCTGCACATCTGCATCAATGAAATGACCTGGTAGGGTGAAACGTTCCATGAGAGATTCCCATAGCATTTTTTCGCTCCGTCGTCGACCCTAGTAACATCTGGATATTTATTTTTCAGCTCGTTCCATTCTTGAATGGAGAACGGGAGTTGGTCCTTCACAAGAACTCCGCACTAACGAATGAACTTGTTCGCAATATTCTTAGGCGTGATTGGTTCACCATTAGTTTTGATGGCATCGATGTTGTACTTTACACTGTCATTCAACTTTTTGCCCGGGCCTCGCTTTGTCCTGCTGTCTATAGAAGCAGATTTGCTCGATCTAGAGGGCTGAAAGAAGAAAGATCAATTCGTTAATATATCTTCAAATAAAAAAACATGTGATGATCACCAAATGCCTACTTATATAAATATACCTCGCTGGACTTTGTTATTTCAAGATAAACATTGTTTGCGTCATCATAATCATAATCATAGTTCATGACTTCATCAATTCGGTCGTCGACATCGAATATCTTATCATCACCCTCCCCGGTATTGTTCAGATATTCTTAGCCGTCATAATCTTCATTCTGATCATCTGGCCCGCAAGAGCTGCGTATGATCTTGAACATGGTCTCTTCTCCCTCTCTAATCCAGAAGAAATATAAAACAATTTAGTATTCAAATTACAATGCATGGATGCAATCAATAAGGAAAAACTGAATCATAGTACATAATATGCATGGTCTCGAATATTATATAATCTCGAATATGTCGTCTTGAATAATATATAATCTCGAATATATCGTCTCTAATAATATATATAATCTTGAATACATCGTCTCGAATATTATATATCGAATACATCACTAGCTAGCTAGCTAATAAAGATCAAATACTACAGAAGAATCTAGGCCACTCGCGGTTCCCGAGGCGCGGGCGATGGACACCCAAAGAGAAGGAACCATCACAGGATCATATCTCTGGTCATCTGCCCAAAGAACCTGCCAGGTATTGGAGAACCTGAGGCCCATAGCATCCATGTAGCGACGGACGTGCTCGTCCTCCTCCCAGACACGACGACGCACCACCTCCGGCAGGGCCGGCTTCCCTGCACCGAATGTGGCCCACGCGAACGCCACCAAAGGATATCAGGGTCGACCACGAGACCCGGGGCCGGGTTCCTCACCAAGCGGCGTGCCCCTGAAGGTAGCACCTCCCAGTGCCAGCACGGCGGAGCCCAGTCCCGTACATGGGTCCCCTGAAGCAGGACGTCGTCGCGAATGGGTCGACGACGAGGATGCGGGCCGTGCATCGTTGAAAACAAATACTATATGCCCGCAAAAAGTAAAAAAATTTAAATTATTGGAATGTGATAACTAAAATTCTATATGCAAATTCTAAATTTTTCTATTACTAAAATTATAAGAAAATAAAAAAAACATCGATCATCGTCTACCAATTTGACATTAATCTAATTCATCTAGCTAAAACTAACATTTCTAAAATTTCTAACATTTCTATATAACTAACATTTCTAATATTTCTATAACTAAAATATAGAAAATTTTCTAACATTTCTATAAATATTTCTATAACTACAAACAGAAAAATTTCAAAATTTATATAACTAAAAAACATAAAAAATACTAACAATTTTGCAACTAATTAACAATGTGTATGTGTGTGTGGACATGGCGGCCGGCGGGCAGGAGCTCACCGGCGAGGCGAGGCGACGGGGACGGCGACGGGCGGCGACGACGGGGACGACACGGATGGCGACGACGGGGATGGGGCAGTGACGACGGGGACGAGGCGGCGACGACGGGGACGGGGGGCGGCGACGGGGGCCGGCAGTGACGGGGGCCGTCAGCGACGGGGGCGGCGACGGGGACCGGCAACGACGGGGGCGTCGACGGGGGACGGCGGGCGATGGGGCAGAGGAGAAGAAGTAGATGAAAACTGCCGAAATTTGTAACTGCTGCTTATACAGGATGGGCCTTCAGTACCGGTTAGTGCTACCAACTGGTACTAAAGGTCAAATTTGGCTAGGCCAAGCGGCGGGAAGCGACCCCCTTTAGTACCGGGTGGTGGCTCCAGCCGGTACTAGAGACCCCCCCTTTAGTACCGGTTAGAGCCACCACCCGGTACTAAAGGGTCTGCGCTGCCAGGCGAGGCGCGCAAACTTTAGTCCCACCTCGCCTAGCGAAGGGCAGCCGCACTGGTTTATAAACCCAGCCATGGCTCCTCCTTCGAGCTCCTCTCCAAAGCAGGCCTTCTGGGCCTACCTGTTCTGTGCTGCCCTGTGGGCCAACTGGGCCTTGCGGGCCTGCAACCTGGCCCAACAACAGGTTGGGTTTCTAGTCGTACGCAGGCCGCTGTGGCCCAGTAGGTGGGCTTTTTTTGCTTTATTTATTTTCTTTTCTTTATTTTTGAGTTGTTTTTTGTTGTATTTAGAGTTTCTTTGTGAATATTTTTTCTTTATGTACAAAAAATTACAAACTTTCTGTTAGTGCCGGTAGTTTTCAAATTTGAATAGTTTAAATTTTGAATTATTTGAAATTTGTGTGAATCACTAGTTTGCGAATAACTTAACTTTAGAAATACATTTTAAGTGATTGTTTTTTCTTATGTTTAATATTAGTGTGTTTTATCATTAGATTCAATTTGGTAATGCTTAGGTTATTTAAAAAATGAAATGCCTTTGTAACAGATGAGTTTTCGTGCGAAACCCTGATACTTCAAAAGGGATTGTCCATTTTGTACACGAAGTGCATCCAGTTTTTGCCGTAACCCTCTCTACTTTTTTGCACATGCTATGTGGGTGAAATTATGATACCGTGCCAACTTTCAACCTTTTCAAAGTTTATTTGAAGTGTTTTTCAATTTCAGGGTCATTTAGCTGAAAAAATCAGTAAATGCATGAAAGAATTTGTTTGCACATAAAATTTGTTCGCGTTTCAAATGCCAAAACACATAACTACCCTAACTATTACAGAGATTCCCTCCTAGGTGTGAAACACAGAAGAAAGTGATGATAGTGAAGCCGATCACATCCCAGATCTTTGGGTGTGAAACTTTTTCTTCGCGTGTGTCCCTTTGAGCCGCAACCATGGAAAATCTTCATCATTTAACTGGATGCTCGGGTCAATATTCACTGTGAATGGAGCAATTTCATCAAACTTTTCATAATATTCTGACATGTCTGTCTTGTCATCCACTCCCATGATGTTTCTCTTCCCAAAAAGAACTATGTGGCGCTTTGGCTCATCATATGATGCATTCGCTTCCTTATCTTTTCTTTTTCCCGGCTTGGTAGACATGTCCTTCACATAGAAAACCTGTGCCACATCATTGGCTAGGACGAATGGTTCGTCTGCATACGAAAGATTGTTGAGATCCACTATTGTCATTCCGTACTGTGGGTCTTCCTTTACCCCGCCTCGTGTCATATTGACCCATTTGCACGGAAACAAAGGGACCTTCAAACCACCATTATAGTCAAGTTCCCATATGTCCTCTATGTAACCATAATATGTTTCCTTTCTCGTCTTGGTTGCTGCATCAAAGCGGACACCATTGTTTTGGTTGGTGCTCTTCTTATCTTGGGCGATCATGTAAAATGTATTCCCATTTATCTCATACCCTTTGAAAGTCATTATATTGGAAGATGGTAACTGGGACAGCAAGTACAGGTCATCTTCAATAGAGGCGTCATGCATGTCACGTGTCTGCAACCAGCCGGCGAAAGTCCCCGTTTATTCACGTGTAATCCATTCATCAGACCATTCCGGGTGTTTGGAGCGTAGAAAATTCTTGTGTTCCTCCATATATGGAGCCACCAAGGCAGAATTCTGTAGAACTGTGTAGTGTGCTTAAGTGAGAGAATGTCCGTCCATACATATTATTTGATTCCCTCCTAGCATGCCTTTTCCATCCAGTCTGCCCTTATGCCGCGATTCAGGAACACCAATCGTCTTAAGGTCAGGAATAAAGTCAATACAAAACTCAATGACCTCCTCATTTTCATGGCCCTTGGAGATGCTTCCTTCTGGCCTAGCACAATTATGAGCATATTTCTTTAAGACTCCCATGAACCTCTCAAAGGGGAACATATTGTGTAGAAATACAGGACCCAAAACGTTAATCTCTTCGCATAGGTGAACTAGGACGTGCGTCATGATGTTGAAGAAGGATGGTGGGAACACCAACTCGAAACTGACAAGACATTGCACCAAATCATTATGTAACCTTGGTATGATTTCTGGATCGATTACCTTCTGAGAGATTGCATTGAGGAATGCACATAGCTTCACAATGGCTAATCGAACGTTTTCCGGTAGAATCCCCCTCAATGCAACCGGAAGTAGTTGCCTCATAATCACGTGGCAGTCATGGCACTTTATGTTCTGGAACTTTTTCACTACCATACTTATTATTCCCTTTATATTCGACGAGAAGCCAAACGGTACCTTAATACTGAGCAGGCATTCAAATAAGATTTCCGTCTCTCTTTGGTAAGAGCATAGCTGGCATGACCCTAATGTATGCCGTCTTTTCCGTGCATATGTTGTTGGTCCTCCTGTGCCTCAGGTGTATCTTTTGTCTTCCCATACACGCCCAAGAAGCCGAGCAGGGCCACACAAAGATTCTTCGTCACGTGCATCACGTCGATTGTGGAGTGGACCTCTAGATCTTTCCAATAAGGCAGGTCCCAAAATATAGATTTCTTCTTCCACATGGGTGCACTTCCGTCAGCGTCATTCAGAACAGGTTGTCCGCTAGGACCCTTTCCAAAGACTACCTTCAAATCCTTGACCATATCATGTACATCAGCACCAGTACGGTGGCGAGGCTTCGTCTGGTGATCCGCCTCACCTTTGAAATGCTTGCGTTTCTTTCTTACGGGATGCTTGCTCGGAAGAAATCGACAATGTCCCAGGTACACATTCTTCCTACAATTATCCAAATATATACTGTCGGTATCATCCAAATAGTGTGTGCATGCATGATATCCCTTGTTTGTCTGTCCTGAAAGGTTACTGAGAGAAGGCTAATCATTGATGGTCACGAACAGCAACGCCTTTAGGTAAAATTCTTCCCCCATGTGCTCATCCCACGCACGTACACATGTTCCATTCCACAGCTGTAAGAGTTCTTCAACTAATGGCCTTAGGTACACATCAATGTCGTTGCCGGGTTGCTTAGGGCCTTGGATGAGCACTGGCATCATAATGAACTTCCGCTTCATGCACAACCAAGGAGGAATGTTATACAAACATAGAGTCACATGCCAGGTGTTATGGTTGCTGCTCTGCTCCCCAAAAGGATTAATTCCATCCGCACTTAGACCAAACCATACGTTCCTTGCATCACCTGCAAACTCCTTCCTGTACTTTCTCTCGATTTTTCTCCACTGCGACCCATCAGAGGGTACTCTCAACTTTTCGTCTTTCTTACGGTCTTCTCTGTGACATCACATCGCCTTGGCATGCTCTTTGCTTTGGAACAAACGTTTCAACCGTGGTATTATAGGAGCATACCACATCACCTTGGCAGGAATCTTCTTCCTAGGACGCTCGCCCTCGAGATCACCAGGGTCATCGCGGGTGATCTTATAGCGCAATGCACCGCATACCGGGAAAGCGTTCAATCCTCATACTCACCGCAGTAGAGGATGCAGTCATTAGGGCATGCATGTATCTTCTGCACCTCTAGCCCTAGAGGGCAGACAACCTTCATTGTTTCGTACTTACTCTCGGGCAATTCGTTGTCCTTTGGAAGCATACTCTTTATCATTACCAGCAACTTTCCAAATCCCTTGTCAGATACACCATTCTCTGCCTTCCATTGCAGCAATTCCAGTGTGGTGCCTAGCTTTTTCTTGTCAGCTTTGCAATCCGGGTACAACAATTTGTTTTGATCCTCTAACATGTGCTGCAACTTCTTCTTCTGCAGATCACTTGCGCAGTTTCTCTTTGCATCAGCAATGGCCCGACCTAGATCATCAGTGGGCTCATCTGATGCCTCTTCTTCAGCTTCTTCCCGCATTGCCGACTCAGCTTCTTCCCCCATTGTTGTATCATCGTATTCAGGGAACCCATGGCCAGGATAGATGTCGTCGTCCTCTTCTTCTTCATTGTCTTCCATCATAACCCCTCTTTCTCCGTGCTTGGTCCAAACATTATAGTGGGGCATGAAACCGGACTCAAACAGGTGGACGTGAATGGTTCTTGACTTAGAGTAATTGTGATCATTCTTACAGCCAGCACATGGACAAGGCATAAAACCATCTGCCTGCTTGTTTGCCTCAGCCGCAAGCAGAAAAGTTTGCACGCCATTAATGATCTCAGGAGAGCATCGGCCATCGTACAACCATTGTCGGGTCATCTTTATTACACAACACCGAAAAGACCAAATTAATACAAGTTCATACAACACTTAAATGCAGCATATAAATAGCTCTCTAGTTAAAGAATTTAAATGCAACAACAAATGCGATCAAGATCGCAACTAAGGTAACAATTGATCCAACAGCATAATGATACCAAGCCTCACTATGAATGGCATATTTTCTAATATTTCTAATCTTCAAGCGCATTTTCTCCATCTTGATCTTGTGATCATTGATGACATTGGCAACATGCAACTACAATTCCATCTTATCCCCCTCAATTCTTTTCAATTTTTCTTTCAAATACTCATTTTCTCTTCCAACTAAATTTAACCTCTCGACAATAGGGTCCGTTGGAATTTCCGGTTCACATACCTCCTAGATAAAAAAATCTATGTCAATTTGATGGGCATATTTTTTCATAAACACGAACTGCAATGAAATAGTTATAAAAGAAAATATACCACATCCGAATCATAACCCGGACGAGGGCCGGCGGGGACGGATATCAAAACCATGGCACTATGAATAACAAACAACGTACAGGTAAGATAATTATACAAGTAACTATATATCTAAATCACACAAACATGAATTTTTTTATATAAAAAAGATAACAACAATAGGCCAGCCAAGGACGTGCCTATACTGCAAGGCCGCATTCGAGATCTCTTCAATGGAGATTTCAGTTTGGTTGCGGTGATACATGTTATGCTGGTTCGTCAAGTCCAGCCTTGCAAACGCCAGCATCTTCGTCTGTGGGAGTTCAATCCCAAGGGACCGCGTGCCATTCAAAATTCTCTCGGTCTGACGCATGAGGAGATGTACAAATCATTCTTCGGACCTTAGACGGAGTGTCCAGAAATCACCGAGGACGTGGGCCTGAGTAGCAACCGCACCGCCGAACAGGTAAGGCATCTTCCGGCCGAACATACTTTCTCTACTTTGTTACGAAGTTATCTCTGAGAGTTCGCTTTTTGACCAGGACTGGCTAACAAAGGCGAAGTTGATTCGGTGTTCGGCCCCCCTCCCCGAGGGTTTGGAAAATCTGGTATTAGAAAAGGTGCTCCAGACCGCACCTCGCCCGGACCCCTTGAAGGAAGATACTGTGGAGGATAATGCGGGCGGATGCGGGCCCCCAACGCTGCCCATTCTAGCCGAGGGAGCCAGCGTCTCCATGAGGGAAGGCGACCAGAAGAGAAAAAGGACTGCGCCCGGGGATTCAGAAGCCGAAGCTTCCAAATGGGAGAAGAAGTCTCCCACAGAGGGTCCCACCTTGGGGGGCGTTGTTTCCGCACAAAGTACGCGGGGGGATCAATCCTCCCACGAGTCGTAAGTGACCCGAAATACCTTTGATAGTACAGATATGCCATCTTTTTCTTCTGAGAAGATAACCACCGCATATATTTTTGCAGTTTGGGCCTTAGCCCCTCTCAAATGAGCTCATCTTCGGGGGATCTTCTTCCAGAGATGATGGAGAGCGAAACGCCTCCTCCGGACTCCTCCACTCCGGAAGCGGGCGACCCTGAAGTGTCGTCACGGAGGGCCTCTCCGAGTCCGGTGAGGCCAGAAGATAATCCCGTTGACCCCCGAAGCTCCCAATGCCCGGCTCCCGAAGAGAGCAGACAAAAGAGTCCGGCACCGTCTAGTGCGCGATCGGATGTTCTGAGGGAGTTGGTGGGGCGAGCGGCCATCTCAGATGAACACCGTGTGCTGATGAATACGGTGATGGAGAGAATATCGTCCGCCGAAAGCAGATTGCATGAAGCTTTTATGAGTCTACTGATAGGCTTTGAGGTACGTAAAAGAATGTATGATAGTCCTGCACATGCTAGGTGTGCCCTGTGTAGATAGTAGCCCCTGAGACTCTGGTTGTCGTCGGAAACGACAACGAACAGAGGATCATATTCCCAGGTAATAACCATACTGCCTCTATGTGATGGAAGCTCCGGTGGCTAGCCGGACTAGCGAGTTTGCCCATTTAGAACGCCAGTTGGATGCGGCAGATGCCGACATCGAGCTTGTTAACAAAAGGCTTGACAAGGCACAGGGTAAGTGTCAATATCTGGTAAACGCCACATAGGAAGAGCAGCATGATGCCAGTATCTTAAATATGTTGTGACTGCAGATGGAGCTGCCACTGTTGAAGCCTTGCAGGCAGAACTTGCCCGAGCCAAGGAACAAGCGAGGTTAGGTAATGCGGCTGCTGTGAACGCGGCCGAAGAGTTGCAAGCTGAGAAGGCCGCGCATGGCGAGACCCGAGACAAGATGGCCAAGATGGCTGCGGAATTAAAAGCCACCGCCGACCATTGCCGGGTTCTCGAAAAGGAAAACCAAGCAAAGGCATTGGACCTTGAGAAGGCTGCTGCAACGAAAAAGGATCTCCGCTCTGCTATGAGGGCAAAGAAGGAGGAGCTGCGGGAATCCGGGGATATTGTAGCTGGGAAATCCTTTATGTTGCGGAGGAAATTCGGAGATCCATGGTATGCCCCTCTGGATCGGCTGTGGAGTTCGGAGGATGTGTATATGGATTTGGCGGCGAGCGCTGCTGATGCGGCCAAGTACTTCCAGGGTCAGACAGACCATGGAGTAGACCAGCTATTTTGGAGACAATTCCACCCGAGCATCCACTTTCATTGACTGACCAATTAGCCGAATGGGCCGAACTAAATAGGTTGTCCGGACTCTCTATGATGTCTATTGTGGATCAGCTGTGGCCGGGAAGGTCAAAACCGAACAGCTATTTCAGCTTGGTGCAACAGTTCCTTGACGTAGTACCGCGCATTAATGCGATGAAGAGGTCGGCGTGCATAGAGGGCGCACGGATGGCCTTTGCCTGTGTTAAGGCATACTGGGTGGAGATGGATGCTACCAATCTCTGTAACCGGTTCGTGGCACGAGCCAGTACTAAAGGTGCTGGTGGGGCCCCAGACTGACAACATCCTGCCACCACTCTCATTAGCACCGGCTCGTGGCACAAACCGGTGCTAATAGTTCGGCAAGAACGGGTACTAATGAGAGCGGCCCGGCTAGCCGATGGAACCGACACTAATGGACACATTAGTGCCGGCTCAAATTCAAACCGGCACTAATGAGCTGAACATTTGACCCTTTTTCTACTAGTGTCAGGGTAAGATTGCTGATTTATAAATAATTACTTGCCACTTGCTTAATTTGATTCTCTATAATATGTTCTTGCTACATGTGTACTTGAATCCGTAGCGTCTGGTGATGGCAGCTTAGTTTGATCGACGAGGCTGGAATGAGTCTAGGCATATAACATTGCTATGTTTACTTGCTATGTTTTGATGTGCTTATAATGATGAATGAGTCTAGACAAAATTTCTTATCATGGATCGACGAGGCTGGAATGAGTCCCCAAGATCAACCTTGGGAGGTATAGGTTCCTCCTTTGGTCCTTCGTATTGCACAACCAATTCATCATTATAAGCATTCTTTTGACAGGACTTTGTGAGCCTCTATTCAAGAGAATATCCTAGTTCATTATTTTGAATGGCCAAATCATCATTAAACTCAGAAATTCGATGAACTAAAACATTGGTAGGAACCCTTTTTCTAAGATTTTCATTGAAAGCAACATAGTCTAGAGATTGAAAATGCATTATTTCTTCTTGATCAAAAAGGATAGCCTCTATGGGAGGACGGCAAGCGTCCACCCTATAATGCGCAAAGATTTCTTTGGCTTCTCTTATTATGAATCTAAACTCATGAGCCAAAAACATAGTAGCGGCACGCTTAACAGAAGAATGCTCAATATTAGAAAATTCTAGGAAAATCCTTTGTATGCAAGGATGCAAGTGCATAAATTGTCTTTCAAGTTCAATTACAAGCATGGCAATAGCGTCCTCAAGACTACTAGTTCTATGAAGGATAGAACTACCCATAGAAGGTAAAGCACCGCCACAAGTAAAGAAATCTTGAATAACTCCTTTTCCTATAATATTACCACTACCAACACGGAATTTTTTTTGTATGTAAGATGGGGGGTTCTTTAGCAGGAGCATCAGAATTTTTCATGACATTATTATTGTCCATATCGACAATAATTTCCCCTATTTCAGACATAACGACAGAAAGAGCAAAGGGCAAAAAGAGGCAAACGGGAAAGAGAGGGAGGATAGAGAGAGAGGGCGAATAAAATGGCAAGTGTGAAGTGGGGGAGAGGACAACGAGAGGTAAATGGCAAATAATGTAATGCGGGAGATAGGGATTGTGATGGGTACTTGGTATATTAACTTTTGCGTAGACTCCCCGGCAACGGCGCCAGAAATCCTTCTTGCTACCTCTTGAGCACTGTGTTGGTTTTTCCCCGAAGAGGAAGGGATGATGCAGCAGAGTAGCGTAAGTATTTCCCTCAGTTTTGAGAACCAAGGTATCAATCCAGTAGGAGGCTACGCGCGAGTCCCTCGTACCTGCACAAAAAAAAAATCCTCGCAACCAACGCGATAAGTGGTTGTCAATCCCTACACGACCACTTATGAGAGTGAGATCTCATAGATATGATAAGATAATATTTTTGGTATTTTTATGATAAAGATGCAAAGTAAAATAAAAGCAAAGTAAAAAGCAAAGGAAATAACTAAGTATTGGAAGATTAATATGATGTAGATAGACCCGGGGGCCATTGGTTTCACTAGTGGCTTCTCTCAAGAGCATAAATATTCTACGGTGGGTGAACGAATTACTATTGAGCAATTGACAGAATTGAGCATAGTTATGAGAATATCTAGGTATGATCATGTATATAGGCATCACGTCCGAGACAAGTAGACCGACTCCTGCCTGCATCTACTACTATTACTCCACTCATGGACCGCTCTCTAGCATGCATCTAGAGTTTTAAGTTGAAAACAGAGTAACGCCTTAAGCAAGATGACATGATGTAGAGGGATAAACTCATGCAATATGATGAAAACCCCATCTTGTTATCCTCGATGGCAACAATACAATACGTGCCTTGCTGCCCCTACTGTCACTGGGAAAGGACACCGCAAGATTGAACCCAAAGCTAAGCACTTCTCCCATTGCAAGAAAGATCAGTCTAGTAGGCCAAACCAAACTGATAATTCAAAGAGACTTGCAAATATAACCAATCATACATAAAAGAATTCAGAGAAGATTCAAATATTGTTCATAGATAGACTTGATCATAAACCCACAATTCATCGAGCTCAATAAACACACCACAAAAAGAAGATTACATCGAATAGATCTCCACAAGAGAGGGGGGAGAACATTGTATTGAGATCCAAAAAGAGAGAAGAAGCCAACTAGCTAATAACTATGGACCTGTAGGTCTGAGGTGAACTACTCACACTTCATCGGAGGGGCTATGGTGATGATGTAGAAGCCCTTCGAGATCGATGCCCCCTCCGGCGGAGCTTTGTATCAGGCCCCAAGATGGGATCTCGTGGATACAGAAAGTTGCGGCGGTGGAATTAGGGTTTTGGCTCCGTATCTGATCGTTTGGGGGTACGTAGGTATATATAGGAGGAAGGAGTACGTCAGTGGAGCAACAGGGGGCCCACGAGGGTGGAGGCCGCGCCTGGGGGGGTAGGCGCGCCCCCTACCTCGTGGCCTCCTCCTTTGTGTCTTGACGTAGGGTCCAAGTCTCCTGGATCATGTTCGGTGAGAACATCACGTTCCCGAAGGTTTCATTCCGTTTGGAATCTGTTTGATATTCCTTTTCTTCGAAACCCTAAAATAGGAAAAAAAAACAACAATTCTGGGCCGGGCTTCCGGTTAATAGGTTAGTCCCAAAAATAATATAAAAGTGGATAATAAAGCCCAATAATGTACAAAAAAGTAGATAATATGGCATGGAGCAATAAAAAATTATAGATAGTTGGAGACGTATCAATGATGCATTTTGATACAAATTACGTGCCCTCCGATTTAAGAAATTCATGCAGTTTGAAGGGCAGCGCGGGGTAAACCGCACGTGAGGTGCACGACGCGGGGCAAACCGCACGCGAGGTGCACGGCGGGGGGCAAACCACACGCGTCCTCATTGTGGAAGGTCCTGGTAGGTGAAAGAAATCACCCCCCTTGACCCCTCGGTAACTCCAAGAGTCAGCCACATTCATTTTCTTCCCCAAATCGGGTAGAAAACCCTGGTCCTCTCCCACTCCAGCTATACCACCTCGTGCTCTCCCTCCTCCCTTCCTCACCACTCCACTCCTCTCCTCCCTTCCAACACATCCCTCCTCCTCTCGTCGACCGCCGATGAAGCGCGGCCATGAAGATGTGGCTGACGAGCCGGAGGCAACCATCGGTGGAGAGCAGTCTGCCGCCGTGGCTGCCGCCGCGGTTGCAGCGGCTGAGTGCGCCGTAGCGGTGACGGCTGGTGGTGCAGCAACTATTGTGCCTCCTCCTGCTGCCATCCCAGCCGTGGAGCTACCAGCCGGAGAGCGTGTGCACGAGAAGGTGGGGGAAGATCTGGACAAGGAGAAGGCGAGGCTCCATGAGAGAATCAAGGAGGAGTTCTACGGGGGGAGGGGGGGACATGGATGAGATAGAGTTCGAGATGGCTGTGGATCCCAGGAAGGGCAGCGACTGCGACGAGGATGTCATCGACGAGCTCTCGGAGGTACTACTCTGGTTTTTTCAGATTTATTTTTCCTTCAAGTACTCTGTTTTTTCATGGCTTAGGGTTTTTCTTGTTAAGTACACGAGCATCAAATTCATATGGGCGTGCTAGTTGAAAGGATCTAGCGTGTATTTTCTTTCATAATTAATGGTGGTTTTTGAATCTGAATCATTTTCTTAACGTATTGATGAGGTATTTCTACTCATGTACTGGCCCAGCCATAATGTTTGCGTACATGTAGGATTGTAGGGATCTAGCATATATTTTCTTGTTAGATGGTGATTTTAGAATCTCAATCATCTTCTGTTTCGAATAGACAGAAGAAAAAACCCCACTAGTATAGCTAAAACTCCATCAAGCAGGCAGATGCCGCATTTGCAATATAATGGCAAATTACTGAATTGACACAGAGTTACCATACTGATCTCTTAAAACACCACCCGTTGACTCATCTCCTTCTTAACTATCATATGATGCATCTACATTCAGTTTTAATTGGTAAGAATCCTATTCTGACCACTTGATTATTTCTTTGACAACCCCTGTTTTGCATGACAACATTTTCTTTTCTGGCAATTGGTCTGCCTTGTTGCATGAGGATAGAATCAATACCTTGACCTGATGCATCTGTTTAAAAAGTAAATGGTAGGGTCAAATAAGGCAAAGCCATAACAAGAGCAGTGACTAGACAATTCTTCAATGTTGTGAAGGCCTCAATTTGAGCATCTGACCACTGGAATGAATCTTTTTTAGACAACATGCCCTAAATACTCAACTTGTATTTGTAAAACTAGAATTCAATTTCTGAATCTTTTTTAGACCACTAGAATGAATCTTTTTTTAGCATATATTTGTAAAATTGAATTCAATTTCTGATTCCAATAAATAGACAAAAAACACTTTGTTTTGCATGACAACATTTCCTTTTCCAAGTTAAGTTGCTCCAAAGTATTTTCCTCACCGGTATCATCAGAGTCACAAGATAAGGGATAAAGATAGTAGCCCATAGCTCCTTTATCAATTTCCTTCTAAAACTTATCAGGGGCTAACAATGTTGGAGAATTAGTATTGCTGCTCTCAGAAAGAATAATGATTTCTTGATTCCTGTAGATAGAAGAAACCCCCTTGTGTGTAACATGGAGGAGTATAATGAAGCCTTTTTTCTGGTTCCAATCAGAATTACACCTGTAACAAGTATCAGGTATCATTAAACCAAGCCACATCATGAATTCTTTCATGTGTTAATTATGTACTTCTTATGCACTAATCTATCAATGCAACTATTCCACCATCCATATTTATGCATGTCAAATTATTTGGGTCAATTGTGTATGTGCATATAATAGATAGTTGTCATGTTACACGTCTATACTTTTCAAACATTCTAATTAAGAGCAATGTAGTAGAACAGATTCGTTGAGTTCTTCTTTGTGTACTAATTCATAGGAGGATGACGATGATGTAGGGTATGACATGGACAGCAGGCACAACAAGAGCCGCTACATCATGAGGCAGCTGATTGCTGGAAAAATAAAGTACCATTTCTATGGAAAGCTTGGCTGCCCCTTCTGTGGCAAGGCAATCAAGGGCGGCATAGATGGCTTGATGTAGCATGCCGTCACCACTAGCAACTCTAACAGTAGGAAGCAAAAGGACAGTACTCAGGCTAAACATGCAGCCTACGGGTGCTTCCTCAAGATTGTCAAAGTTAGTGAGCCCTACTACATCCTGCCGCGCCACCACTGAACAAGGGAGACAAGTGATGTGCTGCTAGACTGCTGTTGCTGCCGCAGGACCGCTGTGTCCTTTTATGTTATCGGTATTCGTTGGTCGACTCTAAAACTTATGGTCTATGGTGTGTAAGAACTTATGTCCTATGGTCTATGGTGGGTGTGAACTTATGGTGTGCGGTCTGCCATTTAACTAAGTGTTTGCTGCTAATCTGCTTAAGTGGTCTAAGTTGTTATTAGTACTATTTTGCTGATGCATGTCAGGCATTGTACAATGGTAGATGCTAAGGGTGGTGCTTAGAAAAATAAACCGGGTTTTTCTGAAGCACCATTGCTTATTTCTATAGGTCAAACGCCTGGTTAAGCGTCTACCCTGTACAAATAAGCACCACTGCTTAAGAAAAGCCTGGATTATCTCTCTAAACACCTCACCTAATCACCGTGCATTGTACAAGGCCATATCAAGTCAAGTATCGTACGGTGGTCTATGTTATGTTTGTTGTGTCATTCTTCCATTCTAGAATCATACGGTGATGCATGCTAGGAACTCTACTACTATGAATATGGTAGTTATAGCTTGGCATGGTTATGTTCAGTTTATAACTCAGGATGTTCCAGCCATATCTATGACTAGTTACAACTGAACTATGCATTAGTTTTTGCCAAAAGTAAAGCATGCAAATGATTACCAATTCTACCTATTGCCATTTGAAGCTTTGTACTGAAGATGCATTAGTTATTGCAATAAGTAGAGGATGCTCATGTTTCCCAAAAGTGCCTGTTTGCACTTTCTGGTAAGAACTGAACATGTATCAAATTATGCTAAAAGTAGACCATGAGCATGAAAATGTATCAATTGCTATTTCCTATTTGTATTTCAATGGTCTCAACATATCTGGTGATGCTTTAGGGTCTCTACATGACCGTGATGATAACTCAAGATGTTCCAGCCATATCTATGACCAGTTATAACTCAACTATGCATTAGTTCTTGCCAAAAGTAAAGCATGCAAATGATTGCCAATACAACCGTATTTCCAATTCAATTTTTGTACTGAGGATGCATTAGTTATAGCAGTAAGTAGAGGATGATCATGATTGCCAAAAGTACATATATCCACTTTATGATAAGAACTGAACATGTATCAAATGATGCTAAAAGTAGAGCATGAGCAAGATCATGTATCAATTGATGCTACCTATTTGTGTTTGAATGGGCTCAACATTTGTTTGGCTATGATCTTGCTGTCAAATTTAAGTTTGAGTTCTACGAGGCTTTTCTCCATTACAAAGACTTTTATCTGAAACTGACATTGCTGGCTCGTATGCAATGATGCAAACCGGGTCAATTAATCTGAACACAATAATTCAAAGATGTATAACAAAATTGGCAGTCAACTTATATTAAAAAAATTAAGTGGACCATTTAACATATGATCCACTTATGAGTTTAAGCACACAACCTATTTGGTCATGCATAAAATAAGGGCAGTTTAACAAGGGTATACAATTGCTTAACCCCGTGAAGTTGTGCAAACCCTATAAGGGTTCAACTACTAAAAGAGCGGCCGACAACGATTAAAAAAAGCTACGATCAGGAAATACCTTCTCTTGGAGATGGCGGCGCCGAGTTGATGGCTGCGGATAGTGTGTGGCAAACTAGAAGTGCCCCTATAGCGCGGTAGACGGCAGCAAGGATAAACGGCGTGTTCACGCGAGGAGGGGGCGGCGAGAAGAACACTGAAGTCCGACCCCTCATGGCGGTGGGTGGTGGCCGACAACTCCTATAATCCGTGTGAGCCCAGCATCTTCGATCTGATCTTGCAGCGTTCATGGGAGCTGCGGATGGCACGGCCGGGTGGTTAGAATGAGGTGCTGTAATCGCGAGATTTAGGGAGGGGTGGGCCACGTGAGTTATGTGAGATTTTAATAATATCACAATGATATCCCAAAAGATCTAGAAAATATTGTCCTTTGTTTTTAAGTATTAACAACGGTTTCTTTGTGTCGCATATGCCCAAAAATGCCATTCGTGACAAAACTTGCAATAAATGTTGAAAATGGTCCACATTGTACTAATGACCGAAAAAATCACGCATGTGACATAACTTCCAAAATTTGTTGAAGATGGTTGAGTTGGAGATGGTCTACAATTTCACTGCAACATTTCAAATTTATTTTAAAATTAAAATTCAATGATGCAAGGTTTTACATGTTTTTCAATTGTTTTCAAACTTAAACTTTTTACACATGTCCAAGAAAGGCAATGTGGCAAGGTTGTACATGTTTTTCATTGTTATCAAACTTAAACTTGTCACATAAGACACGTGTACCTAAAAAAGGAAGTGTTATTTTAGTATAAGTCAACATGTCACATAGGCAAAAAAGATTTCATAGAAAAAAATCCCACATACCTAACATGATATTTCACACACCATGGCCCGCATACGACTACAAACCTAGTGATATGGGCCAGGATGCAGGCCCGTGGTGGGACTAAACTCAGATGCACGCGCACCCAGTAGTGCACAGAGCGCGGTTGCCACGACAAACTGCAACTGCGCCACACCATCACTACCCCCACGTCCTAGACGAACCGCCTCCCCCATGTCCCCATGACAGGCGTGAAAAAGCCCCAAATCGACTACATCACTGCCTCATTCCGTGAACCTCCATTTCCGCTTCCATCTCTTCTGCAAACAACCCACAAACATCTCTCTTCGAAGCTCGCAGTCGAAGGAGGAGGGCAATGGCGGAGGAAGCGTCTGCCAATCATCATTGTGGCCAGATGTCCGACCAGAGCGGCAATCTCGACGTCGTTCACGTTCCCGGTCAGAAGCGCGACTACACCATAACCCTCAAAGGGGTTGAGCTCCATGGCAAGGAGACGCTGAAGGTCATCTGCACCAGTGAACCAGACAAGGCTGACGAGATGATCTCTAGGATCAAGAGGAGCGCCTGCGGCTCGTACCCCCACATCATGGGCGTTGATGTGGAGTTTACCAAAGATGATGAACCTCCACAGATGGCAGCAGTTCTATAGATCAGCGTGGAGGGTCTCTGCCTCGTGTACCACATCGCCGCGGCCACAAAATGGTGAAAAATCCTACTCATTCACCCTCTTCCATTCATCAATATTGCTCCCTCGAAATTTTATTAGACTAGTTTCATACTAGTTGTACTAATTTAGTTTGTGAAAATGGATGCACTAGTGCAGTTCCTCAAAGTAGATGCACTAGAATATATTTTGACCCAGATGCACTTGATTACTATCTCAAATTGTTGCACAAGATTAATTTGTGAGGTTGATGTACCAGTGTAGTTTCTCATCTTGATTCATTAGTGCAGTTTCTGAACTTGATGTGGTGAAGTAGTTTCTGAACTTGATCTAGTGTTATTTTCACCACCAAAAAAACTTAATAACTTGGTGAAGCCGAGGTATATGTTATTTTATTCAATGGAATAAAATTAAACTGGCACTAAGAAAGCAAATAGATCATTGACTCAACTATATATTCCGAAAAGAAAAATAACATGGTGTACTTGATTTTAATTTCAGAACTTTGTGTACTAGTTTCTGAACTACATTCATCCATGACTTATACTGTATAAGAATCTACTCCATGTATTGTTCACTTGTAAACCGTAAAAAAACAGAAGATTAAATCTTGAAAAATAAACACTAGTACTCCATGTATTCATCACTTGTCTCTCCCCTAGAAGGCCAAAGCGCCTCAAAGAGCTCCTACAGGAGGAGAAGTTGTTCACCTTTGCCGGTTTCAGCATTAAAAATGACAGGGACAAGCTGAAGTTGTCTGGTTTGGAGATAAACCCCAACAAGCACATCGACATTCAGCGCAACTGGAGAGTTCCATACAACGGAAAACCGTATGACTCCTTGGCTAATGTTGCAGCCAACGTCATCCACCCATTCTACACCAAGATGAAGAAGAAGATCGACAAGCAGGCAGACCATAAACTGTGGGGGGTCAGCCCACTGCCAGATTACCTCATCGAGTATGCAGCAATAGATGTATACGCCACCTACAAGTCATGGAAGATAATCGACAACATCGAAAGAGGTCTGGAAATTTCAAAAGAGCAGGAAGAGGACCCCTACTACCATTGCCACTATGCGGGATGAGGAGACATCAAAGTCTGCCTTCGTGTTGCTTGCGCTTGTGCTTGTCCTTTATCTTGTTGTTTGAAATTTGTAGTTTGCTTTTCTTGGGTTAAACCAGCTTGCTTATTTCATGTGTGTCAGAGTTGAACCAGTTTGTTTATGTCCTATTTGTCAGGGTTGAACAAGTTTGCTTATGTCATCAAGTACATAGTTTGCTTATCTCGTTAAATAAGTTTGCTCGCTTCCTATTTTGTTTATCCATCAAAACAAAAATTGAAGTAAATTGTGAATGGAACTCTGCGGCTCCTATTCAATACTCCCTCCATAAACTAATATAAGAGCATTTAGATCACTATTTTAGTAATCTAAATGCTCTTATATTAGTTTACAGTGGGAGTACTAGTTATTAATGGAACTAATCACAGAAGGTTGTGTCATGTGTAGTTTTGGTTCAGAATTGTATGGAAAAGAAACAAATTAGTACAATTAGATCTAAACTCCATTAACCGAACCTATGAAAAAGGGAACCCCAACCCCCCCAACTTTATACTATAAAGCAACAGCACCAAGCATCCAACAACAAGTCAAGACAAATTCAAGTTCAAGGAAGTCTCAAATAACCGCTGGGACAACAGCAAAACAAGCCCCAAACATAACAAGTTCATTTCACATCGATACATGGCCCATTTACTGAACCTAGACATATATAGATAGGTACGATAATACACGACAAGTACTCGGAAACAAGAGCTAACATACCAAGTTCATTTCACATCGAAACATGGCCCAGCCAGTTCTAAATGAGGTTGATGGTGATCATCATCCTCAAGTCATGGTGACGGTTGTTCGCAATAGTGAGGAGGATGTCCTGACCTACCCAGAGATTCTTGCCATGAACGAACTTCTTCTACCCCGCCCGGTTGAAGATAGTGCGACCGTCTGTGTCCACTGCATAGGCACAGGTGGTGATGGAGCCCGTTCTGGTAAGGCATAGTCCAGCAGCCATGCCTTCTTTATGCGGCTCGATGCCACAGCTAATAGATAACCTCTTAGGTAATTTTTGAAAACAGTTGATATGATATATGAGCATGTCACGTGAAATTATCAACAAATCATACACTTGAAGACACATATATCATTGGATTCAACACTGAGCATATATATCATCACATCACTACACTAGACGCTAATCATCAAATTACTACAGCAATTAAGCATATCATTAGATTACTACGTAAACTAATCATATCATCGCATATTACTACACTACATAAATATATATCGCATTACTACAACACATGCATACCATAAAAATTCTGCACTAAATTAATTCTACACATGGCATATCATCACAGTACTGCAACATGCATATCATATCAACTACTACACTAATTAAGCATGCATATCATGTAATTACCACAGTAAGTAACATACCATGAGATGTTGTTTAACATTCGTCCTTGTGAGGCGGGTCACGAATGGCATCCCGACATAGTCTTCACGTAGCGGAAGCATGTCCCAGAGGTTGACCGTTTCCTCGTCGCTCAGCCTCACTCCCTGGGCATACAGGGCTTCATCAAGTGGGTTCTCATCATCATATGAATCCTCACCACCGTCCTCCTCATAAAATTCATCCTCACTATCGGCAATCAAATTTACATAGATAACAGAAATCCTGGGCCTTTCTCCTCTTAAGGAGAAGCTGATCCGTTCACCCCCATTAAGACGCAAGCGGGCAATGAAACAATCCCATTCATCTCCTCAAATCTGGGTTACCGTTCGCCCCTTATCGACCTGCATGGTGTACGGCCCCCCAAGAGTGTCGAAGGTCACGGTGTCTCCGACGAGCTCATTGAATGCCAATCTCACATTGCATGGGACGATCCGTGCAAGATAAAAACAAATAAAAGACATAATACATTAGTGGAAATAGCAAAAAAAACAAAGTTAATGAACTGTCAGAAGGTTCATATAAATTATTACCGCTGCAAAAACAAAAGTAGGCTGGAAGTAGATGCCGAACAGCGTGGCAGTACAAAGGCTGGTCCGGCACCGTGACTTGCACCATCCACATGGTGCTTCCTCCATTCTACACAGAACATGTTGAACTCTTAGTTGAATTGTACGCTACCATAGTACAATACAAAGATCATACATATAATAAGTCATAGTGATAGCCTAAAATGCAATGCCTGTTAAATCTGTTTACTCGCATCTACCTAAGAAACAATGCCAATGACAATGGCAATGCCAGTATCATCTACCTAATAAATCCCAATCCAATCCAATCCAATGTCAGTACTACATACTATAGTGAAGAACAGATGAATTATTTTGATTTATTTTTTCACACATAGGGCCTCATTTTGATTTGCACAGGGCCTCTCTTTTCCCTGGTACGGCTCAGATCCTACACTACGACATCCATCAATCTATCGAAGAACCATCATATCCATCAACAAAACATCTACCGCATGTATCAAATAAAATTTCTGGAGCAGATCCGCGTACGGAGGGAGATGCATGTGGTTTGGGAAGGGAAGAAGATTTGCGAGGGGGATGAGGGGAGATCTCACCTACTTGCCGGAGTTGGTGGCGGCCGCGCAGATCCGGCGGCGAAGAGAGACATCGTCGGGAGCTGGCGGCGGTGGCGCTTGTCGAGAAGGGGACGAAGAAGTTGAAAATGATGTGGAGTACTAGGTGCACTTAGCCAAATGTGGTACATGTGGTGGCGCATTTTTGTGGATGACAAGGGGACCTCACGTGTTGGTACCCATAGAAAAAAATATTGGCATTTCCAACTGCCTCACAGGGATTTGAACCAGGGCCATGCAGGTGTGAGGTAAAGGGTCTAGCCAGTTCGGCTGATGCAGTGTGTTCGGCCAAACCAATTTGCCACTCCTTAAGAAATTTATCCAGACATAGACACATGGAAAAAATCATGCATCGAGGCTGTGCTCCACGTGTGGCATAAGTGTTCCTATGAAGCTGCAACTAGGACCAATGTTGATATATGTTGTTATTAGCTACGGTACCAACACTATATAATGGCTTATGTGATCGTTGCTAGTAGAAAAACCATTATCCATGTTGGCCCAAGTGGCACGTTTGAGTGCAACGTGTCAATATTGGTGCATTTGGCCCTTATGGCATCCGTGAGGCCAAAGAGACAATGATTAGTGAAAACACATGAAGATTGCTACATGACGGGCCGTTAGCGTGTCTTGGTATGCACTGTGCGTGCAATGTGACTACAACAAGTTGTTGCATGTCGAGACATAGTTTATCGGTGCGTGTGGATCCTATAGGCTTATTCGTTCCTTGTTTGTGGGCATGGTGCGTGTTGGCCCAAGTGACATGTGTCAGTGCATTGTGACATCTATTGGTGCATCTGGCCCTTATACCAATTATTTGTGCGAAGATATCAAGATTGATACATGTTAGTCCATTGTCGCATCTTGGAGTGGAATGTGACTAGAAGAATTGGTGAATGATTTGGACCCCTTACGGTATGTGTGAGTCCAATGAGACCAATGTTGTTGCGTGTTGGTCAAGATGGTATCGACACGTGCAGTCTGAATATTACTAGTACATGCCCATCGTTATAGCATCTATGTGTCGTAGGAGAACAAGTTTCGTGCATGCTCCTGTGTGCCAAGATGTTATGTGGGAAAAAAAGACTGTCAATAGTTCATTTTGTGGGCCCAAAAACAATGAGAATTATTTCTGGAGTACCTATTTGTAAATTTTTCACAGTTCTAGTTGGGTGCTGATGTGGAATGTTTTTTCCCGCGGTGCACTTACAAACTGGACTCACTTGTCAGAAATCATGTCAACCCACCCAAAATAGAGGATTAGACCTAGAGACAACAAATTACCCCAATATGTGTTTTTTTGTGCAAAAAACCTGTAAAGTAGGTGTTCTGTGCAAAAGTAACACCAAAAGTAGGTGGTTTGTGCAATTTCCTCGCTAAACCACAGGTCAAAAAATATACAAATTCAAGACAAAAATTAAATGAAAGCGGTTGGGGCGTGCACGAGTGCACAATGCCATGCGTCTAGCCTCGGTAACTCCAAACGTCCACCCCCACACGACAAATAAAGGCCGCCTCCCCCACCCCCATCTCCCCCTCCCCCACCCCTGCTACTTTTATTCCCCAAATTAGCAAAAACCCTCTCCTGTCACCTGGAACACTACCTCCTACGAGCCAGCAACCACCTCCCTTGCCCTTCGTCATCGGAAGATGAAGGCCGGCCATGAAGACATGGCGGTGGAAGTATTGGAGAAGCCTGCCGTGGTCATTGCCGCCGCGGTTGGCATGGCCGAGGGCGCCGTCGTGGTGACGGGAGGCGGTGCACCATCTGTTGTGACTGCTCCGGCCGCTGTCACAGCGGTCGAGCCTGCGGTCGGGGAGCAGGTGGAGGAGGAGCAGAGGGTCAAGCGGAAGTGCGAGCAGTACGAGATCATCGACAACTACTATGAGGAGGCCGAGCTCGACGCTCAGGAAGTGCAGGACGAGGCCATCGAGTTCGACGAGGAGGTCGACGACGAGCTCTCGGAGGTAGTACTCTGTTCTGTTCCATTCTCCTACTCTGTTTTTGCGGTTTTCTCCCATTGGGTTTTCTCCTAAATTGCATGCAAGACGGATTAGATTTCTTCCAGATAGGTTATGTTTCATGATCTCTCCCTTAGGGTTAGGATTAGTACTAGTTGTTTCGTACATTTGGAAGGAAACCCCTTCAATCTAAAACCTGGCATGGAACAGTAGTCATGTAGGCCTAAAATCCCGCTGTGTGTGCAATTATTTTGTGAAGATGAGTAAGAATATGATTTAGAAACTAATTATGAATCAGTTCTGCTCTAGAAAATGGTGTATTTTTTAGGTATCACCTCTTTGATTCGTACGATTTCCAAAACGCGGGAATAGGGAAAACGTGGGGTTAGAGTGGCATGTAATCTTGAATCCTACAAGATTGTACGAGTGTTTGATTGTGCATACTAAAAACATAGGATTCTTTCAGACAGGTTTGAGTGCATGGAAAATTTCCTACAAATTTGTTCATTTCATGACAGTCAACAAGAGGATCAATGATTAATATCTAGAACATGAAAAGTTGACATGCAACAGTAAATATTTATTAATGGTGCTTGAGCTTCTATAAATGGTGACTTTTAAAACATGTACTCTGGAAACAACTTTGAATATTTGCTGTTGGATGAAGCCAATCCAACGGTGGACAGATGGGAAATCCCAGCATTTTTGGCCGTTCGATATCTTATTTACTACAAAAGAAAAATTCCAAGCATGCATACTATATAGAATATTCCATTTGTAAGCTTAAGCAGAATGCTACCTATGCACAAACAACCTCATAGCACTATGTTTCTCCATTGTTCTAGAATCTTGGATACTTTAACAGCGCTAACTCTTTTCTTCTAAGTGAATTGCTAATGCTTTTAACTTTGTGAATCTAAATGCATAATATGAACAAATATTATCACTTTATTAAAGAAAACACACACAAAAAATCCATTGCTACAGTAGCATAGAAATGTAAGTGCATCTGAAATAATTGACATTAACTATTGGTTTCACACCCAATGCACATGTGCCTCGCTAGTACCAACAAGACTATCAGTGATGAGAGTTTAGATCAGTAGAACACCTGTTACAACTATGCTCTGTTCCCCAATTGTGCAACCCATTATCTAGTTTTGCTATTCATGAAACTATGCTCCGTTCTTCAATAGTGGCAACCCATTATCTGGTTTTGGTATGCATGAAACTGGGCCACATCATCGAGTCACGCATCTGGTCAGTACTGATGCATGCAGTAATAATTTATGGCCAGTGCCTACCATTAACAACAAACATGGATTAGTTCTTCTCTTGCACAAATCAATCCATGAAACTATGCCACATCAATAATCATGCATGCCAAGTCCATGCAACAGTACATTTCTAGCAACAAGATTTTCTATTGCATTCTTACTTTGTAGTATGTACTCATCTAGTTTGAATATCATTAAATTAGATATTGTCTAATATCTCTTTATGATAAAACCAGATCATACAAAATATTGTTGCAAGAAATGGCAAGAAATGATCCTATTTTTGGAATTATCTATTTTCAGTATGAACTAAAATATGTGCTTGAATGTAGTAAAGTGATTTGTTCATACCCTAAAACCTGAACTCTTTAGTTAATTGTCAACTTAGATTGTACAAATAGGAGTACTTTAGAGGGGAGAACTGCTACGCATGCAAAGCAAAGAAAAAAGATCAAGCAAGATAACAAATAATACATAAACATATATTGCAATACGTGAGGTACATGTTGTGTGAATCATCTGATTGATCATATTTTTGTATTCCTACTTTAGGAATGTACTTGATACTCTTATGAAATGCTACATTTGTGTATTCCTAAACTGACATAGCCGCCGATCAACTAACACACAGGAAGATAACGAAGACGTGGATGATAGTAAGGAGAGCAGGGACAGCAAGAGCCGCTACGTCCTCAGGAGGCTGCGGAATGGGGAAATCCCATACTGCAGCGGCTCCAACAGGCTCTACGGCAACATAGCCTGCCCCTTCTGCTGCGCGAGTATCAAGAGCGACTACGATAGCCTGATCATTCATGGAACCTATATCGGTCGTGGTAATGGGAGGAACCGCAAGCCCCACGTCCGGGCTAAACATGACGCTTTTGGTGCCTTCCTCAGGAAGTACGCGAAGGGGCATCTGCCATTCTACCTCCTGAGGCCTCCTCGTCCGGCCAAGATGCCAAGGATCTGATGTGCTGCTTGGTTGTTACTACTGGCCCACCCTAGTTAAGACTGTTTTTATGTTATGGTTGTCGTGTGATACTTCTGCCCCGCCGTACTTCTTGAATTTCTGCGCCGGTTTATCTTTTGGGTTCTGACTGTTTAACATGCTATGTTTAAGTGTTTGGTAGTGCATTGCTCATTTCTGGTAATGGCTAACTTCCAATGCTACGTGCTTAGGTACATGCTAACAATAATAAACATGGTTTTCTGAAGCAGCAATGCCAATTTGTACATGATAGGCGCCTGCTTAAGCGTCTACCCTGTACTAATAAGCGTCGTTGCTTCATTAAACTATTGTTTATCTTGTAAGAACCTACCCTAAGTGCATTGCGGTCAACCTTTCCTAATACCTCCACTATGGTGATATATGGTACATATATGTTATGACTCTAACTGAAGATGCTAATGCTATATCTTGCACTGAATGTGGTATGTTTAGAAATAATGACATTCAACTTATTTCTATGGACAATTAAACCATTATAAATGAGCTTGTATTAATAGATGCCAAAAGTAGAGCACACAAATGTTTGCCAGGAGTACATACTGCCATTTGAAGCAAAACAAATGAGCATGCATTAGTAATTGCCAGAAATGTAGCATGCACATGATTGCCAAAAGTACCTATTGCCACTTTTTGACATGCACTTAGGTTGTACTCCCTCCGTTCCAAAATAGATGACCCAACTTTGTACTAAATGTTAGTACAAAGTTGGGTCATCTATTTCGAAACGGAGGGAGTATAAGATATTGCCAAAAGTACATCATGCAAATGATTGGCAGAATGACCTATTGGCAGTTTAACCAAAAGAACTAAGCATGTATCCCTAATTGCCAAAAGTAAGTAATGTTTGTGATTGCCAAAATTATGTACTACGAAAGCAGGGATTGCTATATTGTGGTATGTTATCATGCCCTACTTTGTTACGGTCTTAGCTGGTGTTAGCAAGTCATCTTTCACCGCTCGTCGATGCACGTTTGATAAAGTACGATCACCAAATCGTAAATGACAAATATATCATAAGTATTGCTAACTACAATGCTACCCAGTACGTACCCAAACTACCATTTGGTTGTCTTGAACGGGCTCAATATAGCTGGTGCTGGCTTGCGTGATCGTCTTGACATCGAAGAAGAAACATGTTTAGCAATGGTATTGCTATCAAATTTCACTCTGAGCTCTTCAATAGTTTTTTGTTTTTTTAGCTTGCTTTCATCGACAAGCTTCCTTGGGCGTCCACGTTCTCTCCGCTTTTTTGGGGAGCTCGGGGTGTGGGGACCCTTTGGGGAGCTCGACGTGTCTGATATCTTGCACTCAACAGTATCGATAATTTCTTGGTCATCGTCTTGCGAATCCATAGGTTGCGATGCAACGTGCGCTTCATATGTCTCGCCCTGTACAGAAGACATCAGTGCATTCGGTAGCGTCATGACACATGTCAATAAAATAAAATATCAGTGCTTTTTTGCTAACCGTTATGGGGTACTTGTATGTTTCCATGCGAAGACTGTTGCAATCTGAATGCAGCAAGCTTGAAACTATTTTCCAGCTAAATATATCTACTTGTGACTACATTTGATAAGCGACACATATGTCAGCACAGTGTTCAGTCATAAGATATTCTATAAGAAAATATAGTGTTTGACTCACCTGCTCCACTTTGTCGGTAAATACTTCACCGTTCCATGTCAACATGTATTTCAGTGTGAAAAATACACATGAATGCCTGCAGTGTTTAGATTAAGTTTTAGTAAACTTGGATGTGTCGGCAAGGAATAATTTAGGAGGTCGTACATACCCGTCATTCTGTTGCGGTATGTCATCATAGCGCACTACTTCCTAGTCGGTAAATTTGATGGGCTTAGCTGGTGTTACCAAGCCATCCTTCACCGCTTCGTCCATGCAGGCCTGAATTGCCTCCACCTAGCATAATACGAGTATTACAAAGGGTTACGGTGATTTGGGAGTTCATGTGCCGTGCGACAGTACAGAGGCAGCAAGATAAAGCTTACACGAGCAGTTTCCTTGGACTCGTCAAATTGATTTTTCAAGGAGTTTAGGATTTGAATCTCTTCTTTGTCGAAATTGAACACCATTGCCATCCAGTGGTTATCATGCACATTCAACGAGATGTGGACCTACCGTAAAGTCAAGGAGGACTCATTCTACGGAATAATGTAGATATGGTAACAATTATGGTTCGGGGGACCCCTGAAATATTTCATCTACACTATCTATTACGATATATGAAAGTGAGCTTCCACGACCCTTTGGAATAACCCCTTTTGTTTGTAAAAGCTTTCTGGTTTCATTGGGGGATATGACTGAGGTAGTATCAGTCTCAACTCCGCTGATGTGAGAATACGCCATAATAAGCTGCCAAATTTGTAATCATATAATGATTTGCCAATAGTTCAAATCGTTGATGTACAATGGAGTACAAGGGGCTTACGACACCACAGATGTATTTTTATCGTAAATTGTCTTCAGTTGTTCCGCTCTTAGGGGAATGTCTCCTATTTGAACGACTTCAACAGGGCTGTGTGTTCCCCAGATGAAAATAGCTGCCTCTTTGTCCTCAATGGTGAGCACGTAATCATTATCAAACAGAGGCTTCAATGGTGTGATTCGAGGATCGTCCTTTTTTGGTAGGACGTGTCTAGCACTTGGTGTTGGAGTCGAAGTACGTGGCATGGAAGCGTCGAACTTAGGAGTCGCCATGAAGGAATCACTGCACACATTGACTTGTTCCTACAACAATAAAAATTGTCAATTATAATTAGTTTGGTAATACTACTTATGTGGTGGGCCATACTTATTACCTCGACACCTGCTTGCTGTGACTTGGATTGTCGGCTGACTTTAGTTTGGTTTTTTAATTCCTATAACAATTATAACAATAATGAATATGGAGGAACATATTCATAACAATAAAAAATGCACAACATGACATACCTTCAGTTCCCTCCTTAAGTCCTTAATTTTGTCCTTGAGTAGCGAGAGCCTAGGATTACTGCCAGATTTACTCTTAATGTCGATTAAATCTTTGCTCAGGGTGAGGAATTTTGCGTCAAATCTATGTTGAAATTCCATTAACTATCTTCATATCTTCTTTTCTTGCTCAGCACAATGTGCATTCAGGGCTGCAACTATCATTTCCACCTGTGCAAACGAAATAACACCCCGTTCAGAAGAAAGCAAAATGAATGAGTTTCGATGTGACCTTTTACTGATCTTGGAAAATGAAAATTGCCTTTGTTGGGCTTACTTGGTGGCTACTCATATTTTGACCTTGTGATTATGCTCAAGATGAATCACCTTCATCCACACGTACAATTTTTTTGCTTCCTGGATCCTTTCTATTGTTGGCCTGTGGTTGTCGAGCACAAATTTCCATCATAACCTTTGAATCAGGTACAATTAATAAGTAGTAGCAAATAAATAACCGGATATATACATGAGTCAAATCTAGAAACACACTAGTCCTTTATGTAGACCTCCTGAGGTGTAGCTTCTGCTCTTATTACGCACGTGCATTCGTCCCATCGTGCGACCAATGGTGGGGGTATAGGTGTATACATCAATTTGCTGGAACGCAGGTGCTCCCATTACCAAATCTTCACAATAAATTACTTCATCAATATAAAGATATATAGAAAAGAAAAACAATTGTACAATGTTAACTAGTGATCTTGCACTAACCTGAAGCAGAGATAGATTTCCCTGTAGAGATACTTGATCAAGAGAGTTAAATTTGTGTATGGACCTGAACAAGTGCTTCATTGTGAAACATCCCCAGTTCAATTTCCGAAGGCTTTTAATATCCGCAACAAGTTTAAGGTATTTCGCGTCGACATAACATTGTGCTGTTGGTGCTAAAACTGTGCCAATAGCGAATAGAACGAACCGCGCCAGGAAACCATTGTCCGGAGTTTTGGAACTTAAGATCGATGTCTCAAGGTCAGCCAAATCAATGTTCCCATTGTTTTGAAATGTGTTAAACAAATTTGGATCCGGTGTGCTTTGTAGCTTTTCAACAATATCCTCCCCTTCTATCGCAAGGCCAAATATATGGTGCACGTCTTCTGCGGTGATAGGAATGGGTGTTTTACCTATGGTAATGGACGATGTCTCACTATCGAAGCTCTTTGCTAGTCTTATCAACATAATGTGCCGGAGTTTAAATTCACGAATCATATTTAGACACCCAAGACCGGTATCGCTTATGATTTTCTCTATGTGTCCTGCTTACAACAATTTCATGACTTTGGCGATCCTTGACGATGAGCACACTAACTTCATATGGACGTGCTTCCACAAGATTTCCTGCAAAAGTTGCAATAGATTTTTATCGAGTATGAAAGAAGTGTCTGCAAGTACAGTTTTCAAACAAAATGTCAACTACGTACCTCATCGGTCATTTCGGAGACGTGTTTTTCTCCATTAGCAACACTTTTAACAGTAGTTTCCATTTTACTGGCACCTATGGAACAGAAGCAAAAACGGTTCAATTTATTTGACCTTCATGTTGAGAAATGTGTAACAAAAATAAAATCTGATACGCAGGCACGGATGAGTTTATTAAATAATATGAACTACATGTAACTTTAAGCACACTACAGATTTTGGTTATGCTTAACATTGGGACATTTCAACTAGGGTTTTGGGATTGCATAATCACACGACATGTTATTTCATGAAAGAGATACCCTTGTTGTGGTATTACCTCTTCGGATGTTCGTGTAGTGTGCCAAGATTGATTACAATAGTTCTTAATGATAACTATGATTAGGTAATCTTGACGACTGGAATAACTTGTGGAAAACCTATTACGGCTTTACTAGTAGACGTGCGTGTCCGAGAAAGATTAAAAAGAGCTATGATCAAGTAACCTTCTGTCGTCGACAGTGGCGGCCCAATGCTCCACACAGATAGTGCGTCCCACACTAGATGTGGATGTGTGGCGCTTGCTACCTCTTGAGCACTGCGTTGTTTTCCCTTGAAGAGGAAAGGGTGATGCAGTAAAGCAGCGTAAGTATTTCCCTCAGTTTTCGAGAACCAAGGTATGAATCCAATAGGAGACCACACGCGAGTCACCTCGTACCTACACACACAAATAAGAACCTCGCAACCAACGCGATAAACAGGTTGTCAATCCCTTCACGGCCACTTGCAAGAGTGAGATCTGATAGTGATAATAATAATAAGATAAGTATGTTTGGTATTTTTATGATATAGATTGAAAGTAAAGATTACAAAATAAACGGTAATGGAAATAACAGTATATTAATATGATGGAAGATAGACCCGGGGGCCATAGGTTTCACTAGTGTCTTCTCTCAAGATAGCATAAGTATTACGGTGGGTGAACAAATTATTGTCGAGCAATTGATAGAAAAGCGAATAATCATGAGAATATCTAGGCATGATCATGTATATAGGCATCACGTCCGAGACAAGTAGACCGAAACAATTCTGCATCTACTACTACATCTACTACTATTACTCCACACATCGACCGCTATCCAGCATGCATTTAGAGTATTAAGTTCATAAGCACAAAGTAACGCCTTAAGCAAGATGACATGATGTAGAGGGATAAAATCATGCAATATGATATAAACCCCATCTTTTTATCCTCGATGGCAAAAATACAATACATGGCGTTTCCCTTTCTATCACTGGGATCGAGCACCGCAAGATTGAACCCAAAGCTAAGCACTTCTCCCATTGCAAGAAAGATCAATCTAGTAGGCCAAACCAAATTGATAATTCAAAGATACTTGCAAAGATAAACCAATCATACATAAAAGAATTCAGAGAAGATTCAAATATTGTTCATAGATAAACTTGATCATTGTCGGTGTCAAAACCGGCGGATCTCGGGTAGGGGGTCCCGAACTGTGCGTCTAAGGCGGATGGTAACAGAAGGCAGGGGACACAATGTTTTACCCAGTGTCGGGCCTTCTTGATGGAGGTAAAACCCTACGTCCTGCTTGATTAATATTGATGATATCGGTAGTAGAGTAGATCTACCACGAGATCGGAGAGGCTAAACCCTAGAAGCTAGCCTAAGGTATGATTGTATGTTGTAGTTATTGTGTCCTACAGACTAAAACCCTCCAGTTTATATAGATACCGGAGAGGTTAGGGTTACACAAGGTCGGTTACAAAGGAGGAGATACACATATCCGTATTGTCCAGCTTGCCTTCTACGCCAAGTAGAGTCCCATCCGGACACGAGACGAAGTCTTCAATCTTGTATCTTCATAGTTTAACAGTCCGGCCAATGGAGATAGTCCGGCTGTCCGGAGACCCCCTAATCCAGGACTCCCACAGTAGCCCCTGAAGCAGGCTTTCAATGACGATGAGTCCGGCGCGCAGTATTGTCTTCGGCATTGCAAGGTGGGTTCCTCCTCCAAATATACCACGGAAGAATTTGAATATAGGGATAGTGTCCGACCCTGCAAAATAAGTTCCACATACCACCGTAGAGAGAATAATATTTCCACAAATCCAATTTGCTGACTTGTTTTGGCAACACGACATTATGTCATGGCCCGGTGATTATTTGAACCGTTTCCTTTAACTATCCCCGCACATAACGCGAGGTAGTTTTTTGACACGTCTTATCAAAGGATGATCATGTCCCCTTAACACGGGATTCTCATCAATACGGGCGTGGGTAACCCAACCGTGTCTAGGACTCCTAGATTATAGGCAAGTCCCAAACGGCTATGGAGAGGACGCTTGATATTCACCCTCTTTATAAAGGGACAAGGCTTTTACTTTTTTTCCCTCCCGTGCTCAATCGAATCCTTCCCCCGCCTCGAGTTCTAACACCCAAAGCCCAGGTCAGGTGCTCCGGACCTTCAATCATGTCCGGATCTAGCCTTCAAGGCCGATGGATGCCCTCCTCCGTTACGGAAGAAGACATCAAGAAGTTAAGGGAGGCCAGATACCTGACCGCTGAGGTTTCGCATCGGCTGCCTACCCGAGGGCAGGTCGTCCCTACTCCCGAACCCAACGAAGAAGTCGTGTTCATCTCCCACTTCCTCCGAGGACTAGGCCTCACTCCGGATCCCTTCGTTAGGGGGTTGATGTTTTATTACGGGCTAGATTTCCATGATCTAGCCCTAGACTCCTTTCTCCACATCTTGACATTTATTGTCGTGTGTGAGGCCTTCCTCCATATTACCCCTCACTTCGGCCTGTGGCTCAAGACCTTTGACGTGAAGCCGAAGATGGTCAAGGGGCAGTATGCAGCATGCAGAGGCGCATTAATAAGCAAGATAGCAGGAGCTCCGTGGCCCAAAGGTTCCTTTCCAGAGGTGTCCGGATTATGGCAAAAGGAGTGGTTTACATCACAGCTCCCAGAAGTGCCAAGTGGGTGGCTGCCCCTACTTTCCGCTCAGGCCCTCCACCATAACTGATGTCATGGATTAGCAAAGGGCTGAGCTGGGGTCCTGCCAAGGACGTGCCTGTACCGCAAAGCCGCATCCAAAATCTCTTCGAAGGAGATTTCAGTTTGATTATGGTGGTGCAAGTCATGTTGGTTCGTCGAATCCAGCCTTGCAAACGCCGGCCCCTCCACATGTGGAAGTTCAACCTAGAAGGGTCGCGTACTATTTAGAATTTCCTCGGCCTGATGCACGAGGAGATGTACAAATCATTCTTAGGACCCCAAATAGAGTGTCCGGATACTACCGAGGACGTGGGCCTGAGCAGCAACCATACCGCCGACCAAGTAAGTAGTCCTTTAGCCGAACACACCGTCTTTTATTTACCACGACGTCATTCTAAGACGTTGCTCTTTGACCAGGACTAGCTAACTAAGGCGAAGATTATTCGGTATTCGGCCCCCCTTCCTGAGGGTTTGGAGAATCCGGTACTGGAAAAGATGCTCGAGCTAGCACCCTGCCGGAGCCCTCAAAGGAAGATAAAGGGGGGGGGGATAATGAGGTCGAAAGCGAGTCCCCATCGCTACCAATTCCAACTAAGGGAATGAGCACCTCCATGAAGGAGGATAACCGAGGAGAAGAATCCGACCTTCTCTCGCTTCGGGGAAGGAAGAGGATTACCTCTAAAGATCCAGAAACCGAGGCTTCCAAACGGGAGAAGAAGTCTCCACTAGAGGGTCCTGCATTGGAGGGTGCTTTTGCCGCACAAAGTCCGCACGAGGATCAGCCCTCCAATGAGCTGTAAGTAATCAGAAAGTACTTTAATAGTGGAGATATACTACCTTACCTCTGAGGAAAATAACCGAAGCGTTTATCTTGCCGTTCGGATCTTAGCCCTTCTCAGCAGAGCTCGTCTTCAGGGGATCTTCTTCTAGAGATGATGGAGAGCGAAACGCCTCCCCCGGACTCCCCCGCTCAAGAAGCGGGCGACCTTGAAGTGTCGTCGCGGACGGCCTCTCCAGATCCGATGAGGCCAGAAGATAATCCTATAGTTACCCGAAGTCCTTAGCGTCCGGCTCTTGAAGAGAGCAAAAAAAAGAGTCCGGCACCGTCTGGTATGTGGTCGGACATACTGAGGGAGCTGTTGGAGCGAGCAGCCATCTTAGAGGAACGCCATACATTGATGGGTACGGTGATGGAAAGAATTTCATCCACCGAAAGTGGGTTGCATGATGCCTTTGTGAGTCTACTGACGGGCTTTGAGGTACATAAAATGGTGTACATTTGTGATGGTACCGCACATTTTTAGGTGTGCCCTGTGTAGATAGTAGCCCCTAAGACTCTGGTTGTTGCCAAGGACGGCGGCAAACAGAGGATCGTAGTCCTAGGCAATAACCATACCGCTTTAATGTGCAGGTAGTGGGAGCTCCGGTGGCTAGCCGGACTCATGAGTTTGCCGAACTAAAGCTGCAACTAGATTCGGTAGACGCCGACATCGAGCTTGTTAACAAGTGGCTTGACCAGTCACAGGGTAAGTAATGTTTTTCTGGTGAATGTCACATAATAAGAGCAGCATGATGCCAGTATCTTTAATATGTTGTGACTGCAGACGGAGCTGCTAGTGTGGAGACCCTTTGGGCGGAACTTGCCCGATCCAAGGAACAAGCAAGAGTTAGTAATGCGGCTGCTTTGAAGGCAGCCGAAGAGTTAAGAGCCGAGAAGGCCGTGTATTGCGAAAGTAAAGACAAGATGGCCAAGATGGCCATAGAATTAAAAGACACTGCCGACCGTTGCCAGTTCCTTGAAAAAGAGAACCGATTGAAGGCAGCGGACCTTGAAAAGGCCACAATGGTGACCAAAGACACTCGCTCTGCTATGAGGGCGAAGAAGGAGGAGTTGCGCGAAGCCGGGGATATTGTGGCCGAGAAGCCCTTTCTGCTGCAGAGGAAGTTCAGGGATCTGCGGTATGCCCCTCTGGATCGGCTGTGGAGTTCGGCAGACGCATATATGGACTTGGCGGCAAGCGCTGTCGATACGGTTGAATACTTCCGAGATCAGACAGATTGTGAAGTGGACAAGCTGTTCTGGTCGCAATTTAACGTTCCAGAGCATCCGCTTCACTTGACTGATCAGCTAGCCGAATGGGCCGAACTTAATAGGTTGTTCGGGCTTGCCATGAGGTCCGTCGTAGATCCCTTGTAGCCGGAGAAGCCGAAGCCGTAAAGCTATTTCAGCTTAGTGCAGCAGTTCCTTGGTGCGGTGCTGTGCATCAATGCGATGAAGAGGTCAGCATGCATAGAAGTCTCGCGGATGGCCTTTGCCCGTGTCAAGGCATAGTGGGCGGAGATGGATGCTACCACTACTGCGGCGCAAGTTTCGGCCATAGGCCGAGTAGCTGCCGAGCACTATTTTGAAGAGGTTCTTGAGGGCGCTCGTTTGATAGAGGCCTAGTGCTCGAAGAATATTATGTTTGAGTGACACGTATTCCCATTGTAAACACAATGTTTTTATGAAATGTAGTAAGGCTGTATTTATACTTTTGCCGGAAAGTAATATGGTGCCTCCTGTGCGGCCGTTTATGTATATATGTATATAGCCTGAAAGATTGCAGTCATCGGCTTCAGAACCCACGCATATAATGCAGAGGTGTTCGTAGAAGATGCATGTTCACACTTAACCCAACGTCTTGGTCCTTTTAAGGAGGTGATAGCGTAGCGAACGAGGCAACTAGACTATAATGCTTTAACACTTTCACTTGGCCATAAGAGTTTGACGGTGGGGCTACTATGTAGCCCCTGTTGGCTCCGCATTCTCTCGAATTCGGGGTGCGTACGTGCCTGGCTGGGAAACGGCCCTTCGTTAAGGCGGAGTAATTCTAACATTCTGATAGGTCCTCGAGTGATTGACCAGTCTCACGCTATATCATGACAGTCAGTTTTCGGCTTTCTCTATTGAGGTGCTCGTCCGGATGACCCAGGGCACAATCGTAGTAGTTCTCCTAGTGCTACCTTAGCTGATAGAGCGGAACGTAAGGTACCAAAACATAGGAGCCGGGCAAACCCAACATTTGACCAAAGACATGATTCAGAGCTGATGCATATAAGGCCAAACTCGCGACGCCGAACACTCCCTAAGGTATTCGGTCTTTATGGTATAAACCGGGCCTAAATAGTGCCCTTTGTAAGAAGCCCCTTGTGTCCAGGTACGGGCGTTTATTCTGACGTGGCCACATGCCAAGACGTCAGTATCCTTCTCAATTGTATTTGAGAATCCGAGGGATGTGTATCAACAAGAGACAGTAAAAAAGGTTTACGCAGGGTCTTAATCTAAAAAGAATCCTTGGAGCGGGTCCCTGCTGCACGTCTGCACCTGTGTCTCCGTTGTGCCGTATCATGGACGGGTGTAGCACGATGGTCATCTGTAAAATAGAGAAACTTAGGTGAAAAGTTGTCGTGCAAAAATGTAGGTTTGAAGAAACCATGTATAATTCAAGATGAGTAAAAATTGCCACTTGTCTGCCCGCGTTGAGCCCCTTGTATTTGTAATAGGGGTGTGGCTTATCAAACCTGTGTGAGTTACATATAGCTGCGCCGGACTCGTCTAACCGTGTCCGTGGTCTTGACGACCTATCAAGTGCTTTAGCTGGTGAGGCCCTTTTTAGTGTGCGGCTGCCAAGGCAGTCGCACTCTCTTCAACGCGCAGGGATCGCTTAATATTTCCATTCATTGTAATGATGCCACATGGATCGGGCATCTTAAGCGTGAGGGAAGCGTAATGCGGTATTGCATTGAAGCGAGCGAAAGCTTCGCGTCCAAGCAGTGCTTGATAGCCACTTTGGAACGGAGCAATGTGGAAGGTTAAATTTTTGCTACGGAAGTTATCGGGGAAGCCGAATATAACTTCTAATAGCAGGGAGCCCGTGCAATGAGCCCCTGGGCCGGGCGTTACTCCTTTAACGGTAGTATTGTTGAGGCAAATTTTCGTTGGGTCTATCCCCATTTTGCGGATTATGTCCTGATATATCAGGTTTAGACAGCTGCCACCATCCATCAGGACTCGTGTGAAGTGGTATCCGTCAATTATTGGGTCTAATACCAAGGCAGCCCATCCTGCACGCCGGATACTTGCTGAGTAATCCCGATGGTCAAAAGTGATCGGTTGAAATGACCAGTGGCAGGACTCCGTGGTGATAGGCCCTTGGGCATATTTATCTGGGAGTGCCGCTTTGTTTCTCCCCTTTATCACGTGTAACACGTTTACTGTTTTGACTTCTGGTGGAAATTTCTTTTGTTCCCCAGTGTCTTGCTTGAGAGGCTCATCCTCGTCTTCGCTTGGTGTATCCTTCCCCTTGTGTACGGCGTTGAGCTTGCCGGACTGCTTGAAGACCCAACATTCTCTGTGGGTATGATTAGCAGGTTTACCGGGGGTGCTATGGATCTGGCATACTTGGTCCAGAGTTTTGTTTAGGCTGGACAGTTCGTCTCTGGCGCCTTTAGAGGGCGGCTTTTGCTGACTTGGCCGAGAGCTTTTGAATCCGGTGTTTACTGCCGTGCTCTTCGTGCTATCTTCTTTATTCCGGCGTTTGTTATTGTTGTTGCGCCGTGATTTCCCATTTCCATCTCTAACTTCGGATGTACTAGGGTCACTGGTGCTGCATCTGGCTAGCCAGCTATCCTCACCCGCGCAAAAGCGTGTCATGAGGCTTGTTAATGCTGCCATTGTTCTCGGCTTTTCTTGGCCGAGGTGTCTGGCAAGCCATTCGTCACGGACGCTATGCTTAAAAGCTGCCAAGGATTCGGGGTCCGGACAGTCGACTATTTGGTTCTTTTAATAAGAAACCTGTTCCAAAGCTTTCGGGCTGACTCTCCAGGCTGTTGAGTTATATGACTCAAATCGTCTGCATCCGGAGGTCAGACAAAAGGTCCTTGAAAATTTGCCCGAAAAGCGTCTTCGACCTCTTCCCAGCTTCCAATGGAGCTTTCGGGGAGGCTTTTAAGCCAATGTCGAGATGGCCCTTTGAGTTTGAGGGGTAAATACTTAATGGCGTGGAGATCATTCCTCGAGCCATATGGATATGGAGGATATAGTCCTCAATCCAGACCCCAGGGTCTATTGTTCTGTCGTATGCCTCCATGTTTACGGGTTTGAATCCCTCTAGAAATTCATGGTCCAGCACCTCGTCGGTGAAACATAGGGGGTGTGCGGCACCCCTGTATCTGGGTGTACCGTAGTGTTCGGATGGTTGTTGTGTTACATCATATGCTGGAGCACGCCTGCGTGGTCCATAGATGGATCTGGTTGCGCCATCCTTTTGATGCGAGCCCTCGCGTGGATCGTGTATTGGCTTATGTGCGACATTGCTTGCCACTTTATGTTGGCCGTGAGGTCGTCTATCTGTCCAGGTGGCCATTTTAATTTCTGGTTGCATGGGATCTAAGGCCTCCTCATCGAATCAGGTAGCAACTTCCACTTCGGGTAGCTCTTGGTGGGGCGATTACCACCATACTTTGCTGCTGTGTTGAGTACTTTGCTCCACCTGATTTGGAGTGTGTCTTGCGCAGCCTTGAGCCTTTGCTTCTGCTTTTTTAGACTTCTCGCGTTTGCAACAAGCCTTTGATGGGCATTCTGTGGCTCCGGGTTTCTGTCCGGTGTTATGTCATCCGGACTATTATCTTTGACAGAATCGGGTTGTTCGGTTTGATTCTCCGTGTTGCCATGGTCCGGCAATGGTTCACCCTGCTCTAACGTTGGGTCTGTATGATCGTTGTTTCTACCGAGGCGGGATTTGGGGCGGCGCTTACACCGCCGCTTTGACTGCTTCTCGAGGGGACAACCCTTTGTTGCATCCTTCCATTCCTCGTTGTCGTTTTCTTTTGGTGTGTTCACCATGTATACGCCATGTGGTGAAGTGGGCATCCAGTGCCCTGTGGGCAGTGGTTCCTCTTCGTTTCCCCCATCGTCGTCCATACCGTCGATGTTTTCGGAGTTGAAGTCGCGCATTGTCGGTGAAGTCATCGACATTGGCTACTAAGTGGGTGGTGGGTGGGCCGCGAATTTCTTCGTCGTCCGCATCCCAGTCCTGCCGAACATAGTTCGGCCAGGATCCTCCTGACAAGGAGAGAGACCTTAATGAGTTCAATATGTCGCCAAAGGGCGAGTGCTGAAAAATATCCGCGGAGGTAAACTGCATGATTGACGCCCAATCAGATTCGATAGGAACGGGCGCAGGCGGCTCGGAGTCCATGGCCGGAGAAGGATCCGGCAGTTTAACAACACGGCTCTCGTGTAAGGTAAGGTCGATGTTTGGCTCGATCACCGCTGAGAGTAAAGCCTCCGTGGCGGGGTCCATCCACCCGTCCATGGACGGAGCAACTGGCTCCGAATTAAGGGTCGGAGCGGCTGCCTGTGCGATCTCCTGAACACTGTCCGATGATAGAGCTAAATCGTACTCATCGTGACCGCGTGACGTACAAGGCAGAGGCTCGAATCCATCGAAGATCAAGTCTCCATGGATATCGACGGTGTAGTTTAAGCTTCCAAACCTGACCTGGTGGCCAGGGGCGTAACTTTCAATCTGCTCCAGATGAGCAAGCGAATTGGCCCGCAGTGCAAAGCCGCCCAACACGAAGATCTGTCCAGGGAGAAAAATCTCACCCTGGACTGCATCGCTATCAATGATAGTAGGAGCCATCAAGCCTAACGGTGACGACACAGAGGAACTCTCAATGAAAGCACCAATGTCGGTGTCAAAACCGGCGGATCTCGGTTAGGGGGTCCCGAACTGTGCGTCTAAGGAGGATGGTAACAGGAGGCAGGGGAACAATGTTTTACCCAGGTTCGGCCCTCTTGATGGAGGTAAAACCCTACGTCCTGCTTGATTAATATTGATGATATGGGTAGTACAAGAGTAGATCTACCACGAGATCGGAGAGGCTAAACCCTAGAAGCTAGCCTATGGTATGATTCTATGTTGTAGTTGTTGTGTCCTACGGACTAAAACCCTCCGGTTTATATAGATACCGGACAGGTTAGGGTTACACAAGGTCGGTTACAAAGGAGGAGATACACATATCCGTATTGCCTAGCTTGCCTTCCACGCCAAGTAGAGTCCCATCCGGACACGTGACGAAGTCTTCAATCTTGTATCTTCATAGTCTAACAGTCCGGCCAATGGAGATAGTCCGGCTGTCCAGAGACCCCCTAATCCAGGACTCCCACAATCATAAACCCACAATTCATCGGATAGATCATAAACACACCACAAAAGAAGAGTTACATCGAATAGATCTCCAAGAGAATCGAGGAGAACTTTGTATTGAGATCCAAAGAGAGAAGAAGCCATCTAGCTACTAGCTATGGACCGGTAGGTCTGAAGTAAACTACTCACACATCATCGGAGAGGCCATGGAGTTGATGTAGAGGCCCTCCGTGATCAATGCCGCCTGCGGCGGAGCTCCGAAAAAGGCCCCAAGATGGGATCTCTTGGGTACATAAGGTTGCTGCTGTGGAATTAGGTTTTTGTGGTGCTCCTGGATGTTCTCGGCGTATATGGATATATATTGGAGGAAGAAGTACGTCGGTGGAGCAACGAAGGGCCCATGAGGGTGGAGGGCGCGCCCAGGGGGGTGGGCGCGCCCCCTGCCTCATGGCCTCGTCAATTGTTTCTTGATGTCTCCTGGATCACGTTTGTTCAACAATAACTCTCCCGAAGGTTTCATTCCGTTTGGACTTTGTTTGATATTCCTTTTCGGCGAAACTCTAAAATAGGGAAAAACAACAATTTGGGCTGGGCCTTCGGTTAATAGGCTAGTCCCAAAAATTGTACAAAAGTGTAAAAATAAGCCCATTAATATCCAAAATAGATAATATAATAGCATAGAGCAATCAAAAATTATAGATACGTTGGAGACGTATCAAGCATCCCCAAGCTTAATTCTTGCTCGACCTCGAGTAGGTAAATGATAAAAACATAATTTTTGATGTGGAATGCTTCCTAACATATTTCTCAATGTAATTTTTCTTTATTATGGCATGAATGTTCAGATCCGAAAGATTCAAGAGAAAAGTTTAATATTGACATAGAAATAATAATACTTCAAGCATACTAACTAAGCAATCATGTCTTCTCAAAATAACATGGCCAAAGAAAGTTATCCCTACAAAATCATATAGTCTGACTATGCTCTATCTTCATCACACAAAATATTAAATCATGCACAACCCCGATGACAAGCCAAGCAACTGTTTCATACTTTTGATGTTCTCAAACTTTTTAAATCTTCACGCAATATATGAGCGTGAGCCATGGATATAACACTATGGTGGAATATAATGGTGGTTGTGGAGAAGACAAAAAGGGAGAAAATAATCTCACAAGAGCTATAAGTGTATGAAAGCTCAACAAAAGAAACTAAGTGGGTTGGACTCTAACTTGCATGATTTGAATGGAACTAACCCGGACTAACGCTGTTTTCAGCAGAATTGCCATGGTGTTATTTATGTGCAGAAACAAAAGTTCTCGGAATGACCTGAAACTTCACGGAACGTCTTTTTGGAAATAATAAAAAATCCTTGGAAAAGATGCAGACCAGGGGGCCCACACCCCACGAGGGTGGGGGGCGCGCCCCCTACCTCGTGAGCCCCCTAGAGCTCCTCTGACCTCAACTCCAACTCTACGTATTTGCTTTCGGGGAGAAAAAAATTAGAGAGAAGGATTCGTCGCGTTTTACGATACGAAGCTGCCGCCAAGCCCTAAAACCTCTCAGGAGGGCTGATCTGGAGTCCGTTCGGGGCTCCAGAGAGTGGAATCCATCGCCATCGTCATCATCAACCTTCCTCCATCACCAATTTCATGATGCTCACCGCCGTGCGTGAGTAATTCCATCGTAGGCTTGCTAGACGGTGATGGGTTGGATGAGATTTATCATGTAATCAAGTTAGTTTCATTAAAGGGTGATGCTAAAATATGGTTTAATTATCTTGATCCTGGTTGTGTGCGTAGTCCCCGGGATATGATTTATTACTTCTCTACTAAATATTTCCCAGCTCATAAGAAACAAGCTGCTTTAAGGGATATATATAATTTTGTGCAAATTGAAGAAGAGAGTCTCCCACAAGCTTGGGGGAGGCTTCTCCAGTTACTTAATGCTTTGCCTGATCATCCTCTTAAGAAAAACGAAATACTTGATATCTTCCATAATGGACTAACCGATGCTTCCAGAGATTACCTGAATAGTTGTGCTGGATCTGTTTTCAGGGAAAGAACACCGGATGAAGCTGAAATTCTATTGAATAATATGTTGACAAATGAAAATAATTGGACACTTCCTGAGGCAGCTCCTGAGCCTATTCCTAAACCAACTCTGAAGGAAAGAGGTGTTCTATTTCTCAGTCCTGAAGATATGCAAGAGGAAAAGAAATCTATGAAAGAAAAAGGTATTAAAGCTGAAGATGTTAAGAATTTACCTCCTATTGAATAAATACACAGTCTTAATTTACCGCATGTTGAAGAAACATATGATCTTAATCCATTACCTATTGATTAAATACATGGTCTTGATAACCCGACACAGGTAGTAAAGGTAAACTCTCTCTATAGATATGATAAAGCTGAAATCCCATTTACTAAGTTTGCTAGCCAATGCTTAGATGAGTTTGATAAATTTATGGTTAAGCAAGAAGACTTCAATGATTATTTTGGTAGACGATTGAAATACAATTCACATATGCTTGAACACTTGGGTGATTATATGGCTAATGTCAAAGGTGAACTTAAACTTATTAGTAAACATGCTTCTATGGTTACCACTCAAGTAGAACAAGTACTTAAGGCTCAAAATGATTTTCTCAATGAATTGAATATTAAGAATAATGATTATACTATTAGAGTGGCTACTAGAACTGGTAGAATGACTCAGGAACCTCTGTATCCTGTAGGCCACCCTAAGAGAATTGAGCAAGATTCTTACAGAAATAATATAGATGCACCTAGTCCTTCTAAAAGGAAGAAAAAGAAAAATGATAGGACTTTGCATGCTTCTAGTGAACCTATTGCTGAAACACCTGAGAATCCAAATGATATTTCTATTTCTCATGTTGAAACACAATCTGGTAATGAACCTGAAACTAGTGATAATGTTAATGATAATGTTCATGTTGATCCTCAACCTAGTAATGATAATGATATAGAATTAAACCTGTTATTGATCTTGATAACCCACAATCAAAGAATCAACGCTATGATAAGGAAGACTCTGTTGCTAGGAAACATGGAAAGGAAAGAGAGCCTTGGGTTTAGAAACCCATGCCTTTTCCTCCCAAACCATCCAAGAAAAAGGATGATGAGGATTTTGAGCGCTTTGCTGAAATGATTAGACCTATCTTTTTGCGTATGCGAGTAACTGATATGCTTAAAATGAATCCTTATGCTAAGTACATGAAAGAAATTGTCACTAATAAAAGGAAGATACCGGAATCTTAAATTTCCACCATGCTTGCTAATTATACTTTTAAGGGTGGAATATCAAAGAAACTTGGAGATCCAGGAGTACCCACTATACCATGCTCCATTAAAAGAAACTATGTTAAAACTGCTTTATGTGATCTTGGAGCCGGTGCTAGTGTTATGCCTCTCTCTTTATATCATAGACCAATTTGAATAAGTTGACACCTACTGAAATATCTTTGCAAATGGCTGATAAATCAACTGCTATACCTATCGGTATTTGTGAGGATGTGCCTGTTGTAGTTGCAAACGTTACTATTTTAACGGACTTTGTTATTCTTGATATTCCCGAGGACGATAGTATGTCTATTATTCTTCGAAGACCCTTTTTGAATACTGCAGGGGCTGTTGTTGATTGCAACAAAGGCAATGTCACTTTTCATGTTAATGGTAATGAGCACATGGGACACTTTCGGAGGAAACAACCTCAAGTCCACAGTATCAATTCTATTGGAAAAATTCCATCGATTATTTTTGGTGGTTTTGAATTTCCTCTTCCTACTGTCAAAAAGAAATATGATATTCTTATTATTGGGTATGTGCATATCCCCGTTGAGGTAACATAGTGTTATTCAAAATTTCTCCAGTTCCATGTTATTCGGAATGAGTTCGTTAACAAGACTTGATCAGGCTTGTTAGTGGAATCCTTTTGATGAGCATGAGATGGATGAAACTAGAAGGCACAACCTTTTGTACCCTCCTTTTACTTTCTATTGTTTATTTTAAATAAAATAAAAATATTATTTTCTGTCTGTTATCTGAATTAGCTGTGCAGTATAAAAATACCCCGAAAATAAAAGTTCTCCAAATGCCCTGAAATTTAAATATGATTTTTTCTGAAATATTTGAGAATATTTGGCACTGAGAACACAGCACAGGGGGCATCCACCTGACCACGAGGGTGGAGGGCGCGCCCCCTGCCTCGTGGGTCCATGGTGGCCCTCCTCCACTTATTCCTACACCCACACACTCCTTCTTCCTCCCACAAACACGATTATCCAGTTCAAACTCGAGTCCAAGCTCATTTTGCTGCCATTTTCGATCTCCTTGCTCAAAGCACCTCTCACAAAACTGCTTGGGGGGGATTGTTCCTTGGTATGTGAGTCCTCCATTGGTCCAATTAGTTTTTGTTCTAGTGTTCTATTCATTGCAAATTTGTGCTGCCTAGGTGACCATGTTCTTGAGCTTGCATGTCAAATTTATATGGTTCCAAGTAGTTCTAATGCATCATATAGGCTCTAGGAACTTGTAGGAGTTGTTGCTATCAATTTTGTTGAGCTTGGCTCACTTTTATTTGACGTTACTAAAAATTTCAGAATTTTTCAGAAAATAATGAATTGATTTTTGAGGGGCTAATCGAGCCGAAGCTCGAAGGAAAAGCAAAATGAAGAAGCAAAGAAGCCCAAATATAATATGCCTCGCACCGCGGAGGTTCGGCCGTGTGAATGGCCCTCCGGTGATTTCTTGAGAGCAACCGGTATTTATGAGGATTTTTATGAATTGGTTAAGAATGCAGGCCTCACCGACTTCCTCCGCGATCAACGCGAACAGTATCTCTTACTCACCAATACTTTTGTGCAAAACTTCTACTATTATCCTAGGGAATCACCTCCTTCAGTAGAGTTTCATTTATATGATGTGGTTACACTACAAAAAAATACACTTCCGTGATGATACGTGTTTGTCACAGTAGGTCGCATTTTTTTGTCATGCATGTACATCCATGACGATTTTATGATAGAATCAAGATAGTCATACATGTGCTGTCGTATAAGTGTTCCATGACATTACAAATATTATCATCACGAAAGTGTGCACTTCCATGACGATAAATCGCACGCACAGAAGTGCTTTCGTCAAGGGTGACCGACACGTGGCATCCACCGTAAGGGAACGCCGTTAAGCTATCGGGTCGGGTTTTGGATCCGATAACCCATTAAGAGCCCCGACCAATGGGGATTTTCCACGTGTAAAATCATCATTGGCTGGAGGAAACACGTGTCGGCTCATCGTTGGGACTGATGTCATCCACTCATTGGACAAAAGGCGCCTATGATACGTCGAAACGTGGCATGGCCCAATAGAGGCCCATTCCTGTGAAAAGGCTGGCCCGTTTGACTTGGTCAAAAGGTGGCGGGTCGGCCCATAGAAAGCCTGTTAATGGCCTGTTCGAATATAGCCCATTTACAGCCCGCTAACCCAAGGCCCGTTACGCCCTATCTGAATTAGGCCGAGTAGCATCATCTGGGCAATCCAATATGATTCCATCCCGTTTTCACTTCTGGCCCATGTATGGCCCATGACGTCTTTCGGCCCATATGAGGCCCTATGTAACTCTTGGCCTATTAATGGCCCGTGGTGAAACTGGCCCGTAATGAACAGTGTATCACTTTACACCCATTAACGGCTCGTGGTGAAACTGGCCCGTAATGAACAGTGTATCACTTTATACCCATTAACGGCCCGTTATTCCGTTGGGACATTTCCAGCCCATGTTATCTTTCGGCCTTCTCAAAGCCCATTTATTCTTGGGCGCATTTCCAGCATTCGTTTACTTACGGCCCGTTACTCTCATTTTCTGCTTGTGGGCCAAATTCAGCCCATGGTTACAGTCGGCCCGTTTGTGGTCCGTTAATACGTTAGGCCGTTTTCATAGCATCATCAAATACGGCCTATTAACGATGGCCCGTTATGGTCGGCCCATGAACGGACAATTCCAACTCTAGCCCGTTTACGGCCTGTTATTGGCCCATGTTTGGCCAATCGATCATACGGCCCGTATAAGGCCCATTGATGATACGGCCCGTATAAGGCCCATGGATGATACGGCCCGTAGAAGGCCCATTGTTTCTACGGCCCATAGAAGGCCTACTGTTTCTACGGCCCATAGAAGGCCTACTGCTTCTACAGCCCGTAGAAGGCCCACTGTTTCTATGGCCCGTAGGAGGCCCAGTGTCACTACAGTAAATATTAGGCCATGGTTATTGTGGCCTAGTTTTAAAAAATAGGTTATTGCAGCCACTTGCAAACCGCGGAAAAAGAACTGCACTGACTACAAGGAAACAAATAAAAAAGACAAGAAGGAAATAAATAAGAAATCAACTTATGCTAGGCTATCACGGCTATTACACATATTACATCAACTGGGCATCAAAGTTCGCCACCAGTGCAAATATAGGGAGCAAAGCAGCATATAAACGCCGCAGCAAAACAAGTCCAGAACTAAAACCACTTCATAAGAGTTCAAGAAACAATATCTTGGGTACCCATAATGCTGGCCAGATGCTTAGCAAGCTTATTAACTTTCTCTTGTTTGGCGCTTAAATCCTCCAGCGCTTGCTGTTGCACAAGAAAGTACGCATCTGAATTCTGCAGGGACTTCCTCAGTCCTTCGGCTTCTTGTCGCAACATAGCTGGCTGATGCCTTTCAGCTTGTAGCTGAGACTGAAGAAGCCGAAGTGATTCAGGCAGCGAGTTCGAAGAGCTTGTGCCAGCGGTACTGGCAAGTAACTCGAACACTACATCGACGCAGGACTGTGGGGTTTTCTCACTGTCTACAAGATCGTTTTTATCACCTTTCTTGGAGACCAACAGGGTTGTCTCACTATCTTGAACCCTATATGCATTACTTTCTCTACCATTGCATAGCGGGGTGCTCTTCTCTAACATTTTGTTTGCATACTACAAGAGAAACAAGCAGACACATCACACGTTTAACTTGTAGTATACGAAACTCATTTTGGTAAACCGGTTTAGTAGTAAGATGGACATGATAACAGCATGAAACAAGCATATATCTATGTACTATGGTCACTGTATTGTCCACATCAGTCTAGTTTATGTTCCCTAATCAAGATAGAGACACAGTTCAACTCATATATTTTTAAGACGCAACAGCATAGACAGAATATAAGTGTGAGAAACTACACAGCATTGGCAGCACTTGTAATGTGCATCACATGAGAACATAACTGTTTATACAACTTAAACTGAAATCAACATAGAGCAAGAAGTTAGAACAGTAATCCAGTTAAAGAAATAGGTTTAAAACATACATGTTGCACCATTGGAGTTTCAATTGGATTCTTCAAATTCGAAGTAGTTGGTATGAGTAAATACAGTGATGCAACAGCAAAGGAGTATGGACCATAGCTGAGGAATCTGACCTGAGAACAGTTGCTCTTTTACTTTAAACGTGGAGTTTGGGTTAGCTGTGGCGGTCTTCGTGCTTTGGGCACTGCAGTAGCTTTACAAATTGCTCGTGTGGGGGTACTCTGTGGTGGACATGGTGCTTTGTCAACTATAAGTGGGTTACTATCCGCTGGGGTTGCGGTTAGATGGGTTGTAGCTGGTTCTCTGCCCAACGGTGTAAGTGTGCAATCTGGAAGAGTCTCGATTATGTGTGGTGGGGCTGGTTTGTGGGCCAGTACAACCATGGTTCTATCTGCATCGACGGGTAGCACTGTCTTTTGTGAAGAATGGGTTTTTGCTCCCTTAGATACTGCCATCACCCCCTCCAATTGAAATGGCAGATAAACAAGAAAAGAAATTGAATGTACAGACATTGTATGATAGACATATGTGGTAATTCACATATATGTTGTCTAACCAAACAAGACAACATGACACAATTTCACATATATGATGCCTAAGTAAACATGATAGCATGACACAGTTTCAGATATATGATGGATAAGTTAACATGATATAATGGCATAATTCAACATATGATGAGTACCTAAACAGGATGACATGACAAAACTATATGATGTCTTTCTAAAATAGGTTGGGATGAAATAATTCACATACATGTTGTCTAAGTCTACAGGATGGCATGATATAATTGACATAATTGATTCATATACTAAGCAGCTGGCACTCGCATGTATGATCTCTAAACTAAGCAGATAGAATTCAATATTGTGCATATGATGTCTAAACTAAGCAATGCAAGACACCATATGCATCATATGAGAAATATAAACATTGCAACTTAGAGCATACACCTCAGGTGGGATATAGGACTGGTCATCTGTCTCTGAATCCTCCTCTGAGGAGCTCCCTGTAACCATCGAGATATATGCTTCAACAGGTACCATTGCCTGCTCTGAAGACCTTATTTCACTCCAGATTTTTCCATAACCGGCTCAAATGGCTGATACAGATGAAGAGTAGTTCAATATACACAGATTGTCGACAAATGGAATACGTAATGAAAAAAAAGATGGCATGAGATAATTCACATATATGATGCCTGGCTCCATGGCGGTGCATAATTCACATATATGATAACTGGCTGAAAAACATGGCATTGCATAATTCACATATCTGATATAGAAAGCAAACAAGAGGCATTCACACAAAGCATGTCTAATCTAAGCAGATGGCATGTCAATGCAAGATACCATATGAATGATATGAGCAATATAACCCAGCCCAGTTAGAGCATGCACCTCGGGAGGGGGGGAATATGACTGGTCATCTCTCTCTGAATCCTCCTCTGAGGAGCTATCTGTAACCAACAAGAAATCTGCATCGACAGGTAGCACTGGCTGCAGAGAAGACCTAGTTTTCACTCCAGATTTTTCCATGACCGTCTCAAATGGTTGATGCACAGGAAGAGTAGATGAATGTATAAACATTGTTGACAAATGGAATACATTATGGAAAAAATATGGCACGATACAATTCACATATACGATGACTGGCTAAACAGGATGGCATTGCATGATTCACGTATATGATGCCTGGCTAAAGAAGATGGCATTGCATAATTCCAATATACTCCCTCCGTTCCTAAATATTTGTCTTTTTAGAGATTTCAAATGGACTACCACATACGGATGTATGGAGACATATTTTAGAGTGTAGATTCACTCATTTTGTTCCGTATGTAGTAACTTGTTGAAATATCTAAAAAGACAAATATTTAGGAATGGTGGGAGTATGATATAGAAACCAAATAGGTGGCATTCACACAAAGAAAATCTAAACTAAGCTGATGACATATAAGATGTATAATGTAAGCAATTCAAGGCGCCATATGCATGATATGACCAACATCAGCATGCCAGGATAGAGCAAACACCTCAGGTGGTAAACAGGCATGGTCGGCTCCTTCTGAATCGCCATCTGAACAATTATCTTTCTCTGGAATACAATCTGGAAATGTAGGTGGGGGGGGGGGCACTTCGCCCACCATGGAGCGGCGTCTGCATGACATTATATTCACACGCAACGGTCTTCTCTTTTTATCTACATGTTCAGTATGATTGTGTACAATATCTGACATGCATAATAATAAAAACTAGTGGAGTAACCCGCGCATTTGCGTGGCTAGATTTATCATGTGTTTTTAATATTTGCTTTGCCATCTTAAATGTGCATTCGGTTTTTCAATGTTGTTATATCATGAAGCTTGACATTCGAGGGAACTGAATTCATAATAATCATTTGTTAGCTTTGAAAAACATGTAATCAAAATACCCATATGCATGGAGTTCTCTATGAAGAAATCTCAATTTTGTAGTTCGAGACTCGAATATGTATTTAGGTTACTCAATAGCGAGGTTGTGCAAAACTCATCACATGCATCTGCATGCTCTCTTATCTTCCTCGTTTGCCTATTCCCACCTCCGTTTAGGGTCCTCATATGACATATCTATTGGGCGTTTTTCAGTATCGAAATTTGCTAGGCTCACTAACTCTATTTTGTTCGGTGTGTTTTGATTGCTTTATATGTCACACAATATCCCAAGCCTTACTACAAAACAAAATTATTGCCTTCTCTACCCTAATTGTCCAAACCAACACTTTTATGGCAACGAACATAGGTGTACGTTGACTTGGAGGTCTGGTGCACATGATGGTAGGGTAGAGTTGGCTATTATGAGGCATATCTCTTTGGTATACCTAGTGAAAACAAATAATTTGCAACTATTTCAATCATATAAGAAAAGATATTAGTATTATTTTATTTTCTCTATGAATTTTCACTTCGCATCTATTATGTTGGATGTACCTTTTTCTATTCTTATATATGCGGTGCGCCCGTGTATTTGCATATCATGATAATAATATGAAATTTCTTGTTTGAAAATGACCTCCCTTGTGTAAAAACGTAATATTCCTTCATTTTGTAGTTTCCCTATAATTATGGCCCAAAGTTGTAGTTTTCCCTATAATTATGGCCCAAAGTTGTAGTTTTTGTACTTACTCGTAGGTTCAACCTATAGCCACATATTGGAGAGGATGATTGGCCAAAGTATAGTGTCTAGTAAATCCAATGATACGTCTTTTGTCACTCCACACATACATATATTTTCGCTAGTGAAATTACCAATTTACCTACTATTACGAATTCAAAGAATCTTACACATATATGTATGATGACTACATTTAATCTGTTTATATGTACCGCCTTCATGGTGAATATGTTTTTCAAAAGATCTGTCAACGTATATAATGTGCGGATCATCATAAAAAGTTGATATATTTGAAGAAATATATTTAATGGCCTAGATACTTCCAAATTAACACCTTTAATCTAAACAAAGAATTATGACTTAGCATTTGACTGGTCAAAAAATATATTGGTAGATAATTCAATATCACATTGGTCCAGAATTGATTTGGGATCTACAGTCTCTAAAAAAATCTCAAAATAAATAAAAAATCTCAAAATAAATATAGTATAGATGAAAACTATAAATGTAAATATGAATAAGACATATAGTCATGCCAATGGTCAGTTCACTTTCCTAGTTACAATGTATGTTAGTTTCAAACTGAACAATTTGATTGTTCACTTAAGACATTATTTACACTTAGAAAATCTCAAATTTGTATAATTATTAGGTCGACAATTGACATGTATACTTATTCAATTTTTATGGTGCTATAGATTTAAAAGTTAGGTCAACATTTTTTTCGCATGGTTTTCCAATAAATTCTTATCTGCGTTATCGCGAAGAACAGACGCAGTTGAAATAATATATTTATATAATTATTGAAACCCTTTTAAAAGAAAAATCTAAAAAAAATCACGAAGTAAATTCTAGTTAGTTATCTTATTCAATCCATGCATCCATCTTGCCAAGCCATCTTGCCAAGAACTAACGTAGGCAAGTAAATGACTTCATTTGCTCCAAAGGAAAGTGCAGATGCACCTCACGGGATTAGCATCACGACTCTTTTTTTATTCCTTTTTGCTTTTCGATCAAAACAGCTCACACGTACTGGTATTGGACTCATATACGGTTTAGCTTTTACATCTGGACATGCAGCAGATGATACGTATTGGTGCTAGAATCATGCAGATTACCTAATATGTCCCCTTCCTTTTTACATAACTAACCTGGCTGTCCGTGTACATGTTTTTTCACGATAGTGTACCCTATGATGTTATGCATATGCATATACATGGGAAAACGTGAAGTTTTTTTGGAGCAACCTGGCAGCTCTTTATGTGGATACGGACATGATATATATGTTACGTAAAAACTTTAAATCTTAGCCGTTATTATTTTGATCAAATGGTGCAAATATTATTAGCATATGTGGACGAACCTAATGGCTTGTTTGACTCTTGTTTTAATTATATAATAGATAGTTAGATTTTGTAAGGCCTAAGGGGTGCATGCAAAAATCAAGACTGATGGTAGCAAACGAGTGGATGGGTCCAAAACTAATGATAGCAGGTAGATTATAGCTTCAGTTTAAAAAGATAGACAATGGATCATCTATTGTTTGTTGCCCACCCAACATGAACCACACAGAAGACCCCAGATGAACCAAATAGTAGACAGATATTATTCATTCCTGGCTCGATATGGGACCCATGGGCAATTCAAAACTCAAGATTGAACGATAAAGTAGCAAGTAATAATAACTGATTTATAACGTAAGCAAACACGAAAGACTGCGACCTCTCTTCCGGAACTATGTAGTCATCAGGTTCATCTGCTCAGTCGATGATGGTAATGCAGTTGGCGTGGTTGCCGGCAACGGGAAAGATGATCTGAGGTGGCGAAAGGAAGTCTGCAGGGGGGATCTCTGCTGCAGTGAACGCTTCTGTTGATGGTGCACCTCAGGTGGGGTGGATGACGGCCCGACAGGAGCAGGACATAACACATAGAGTTTTCTTTGACGCCTATCTGAAAATGAGGTAAATCTGTAAGGGCTCCTTAGAATTGGAGGATTCTATAAACACAGGGACAGGAAAACTACAGGAATAGGATAGGAATGCACGTGCAAAATAGAGCATTTGGAAACATAGGATTTCAGTCAACCTGGGTGTTTGGCTCACATGAATTGGAAGAACAGAGGAATGGAGAAACAAAGTGATGCGACGAGTGTACAACCTCTTTGGCATAGTCTTGTGGACCTAGCATCATTGGGTTGGACGTGGAGGATGGTGATGACGCTGGTGTGACTGTCGGAGGCGGGGAAGAAGATCCGAGGCCTCTGGAAACGACGTTGAGGGTACTGCTCCGATGTGATGGACGGTTCCGTCGTTGGAGCAGCTTCGCTAAGGTGTACGGCAACGAGGCTGAAGCATGACAAGACAGACAACGTTAATCTGATGTGGGACCCTAATATCATCTGCAATAGATGATGTCAAATACATCACCAAAAAGTGCTAGATGTAAAACGCATCAGTCGCGCCACGGCCGCTCCACATATGATGTAAGTACTATTCACTCTGAAATTAACTGAAGAAAATGAACTTCACAATCGAAACTGAATTTTACTGTCGAAACTGATTGAACTAGTAACAGAGCATTGCAATAGATGTTTAGGGCGTTCGAGCACTAGTAGCAGAGAAGTAGTGATCTAAATCAGCAGACGCTCGAGCAGGGAATGCACTAGCAGAGAGCAAGTCATGTAGTAGCACTGCGAGCGAGTGCTAAAGCAGCAACTCCTGTAACTGCCAGAGGTCGTGCAGCAGTAGCGCAAGCGAGAGCAGGAGCAGAGCAGCATCAGGAACGAAAGCAGGAGCAGTGCAGCAGGGCGACCGACAGCAAGAACAGAGCCGCAGTGCAAGCGAGAGCCAGAGCAGCTGCAGCTAGTGCCATTGTGGAAGTCGCCGCCGAGGAAGCAACGACATGGGGGAGAGACGCCATGGATGATGTGGCCGGCGACGGCGCCGTCGATGGAGGCACGCCATGTCTGCTCGGTATCGAGCACCGGCAGCCCTATGAGATCGAATAAAACAAAAAATGCAGCGGTGAGTGCAGAACCTCCTTGGTGGCACCGAGTTGGCCTCGGCTTCATCGGAGGAATTGGTGAGGGTGCTGCGGTTCCGGTGGGGTAGGTCAAGACGGCGCTGTGGGGATTGAGGTGGCGTGATAGACGAGGCGAAAGTCGAGGCAGCTACTTGGAGGTGGAGGACGGGGGGGCTGATCCGGTGGGACGACGAGATCGACAACGGATCCTCATCCGGTGCGGTGGATGAGGGACGGCGAGCTGTTGCGGGGGACGACGTAGTCGGGGAAGAGTCTCTGGCTGGGCAGCGGTTGGGAGGCCGACGGAGGAGCGTGGGGTTTCGCGAGTTTTGGCGGCCTCGGTGTACGAATGGGGGGCGAAGGAGGAGGGGGGAGCCAAGCTTAGGGACGCACTTGTCCGAAATGTAGGGTAAGTTACAAGCATACCCCCATCGGTTTTGACACCGCGACGTGGAGCTTCATTTCCGGCTGAGGGGTAGAAGCGGGATTTCGCGTGTCTGGGCTGCGGGAGCGATTTCGGATGAGGAGGGAGTTCTCGCGCGCGTCCAAATTTCAGGATAACAAGGGGCGGCGCGGGTTGAAGAAGCGGGAGTTTCAAAGCAGGTGAGACAAAAGATACTCGAGCTTGAAAATTTCGGGATAACAAGGTGCGGATTCCTTGTTCGGCAGAACAAACTTAACGTGTAAAAAAACAATTCATACAAGACACAAGAGAGTCATGGCCCCTTTTACTATATTTCTATAGATGCCATTGAAAAAACTACAAGAAAAATGTAAAAAAATCAGGAGAACAAGATTACCCTGCATAGTACCAAATCGATTCGCACTTCCCTCAACAACAACAAAAAACAAATCAATTCCCACCAAAGAAAGAGTAATGTCCCTTTTTATATGATTACAAATGCCATGATCTCGAATTTCAATTTTTGAATCCACGTTATGTTGAATTCGAATATATCGTTAGGTGACCTTGCGGTTTATAATTGATGTAGTTATACATTTTGATCTTCCATCATATATGAACATTTTACTCCACCATGTGAACATATATATTGTCGTCTACCATATGGACTAAATTTGAATCAATTTTCCTTATTTGAATACGATTGTTGTCAACTTATACAACAATTTAAATATTATCTTGATAATAAAAAACATACATATAACAGTAATCATATTTCACTATGAACTACATGTACCATACGCTCTCCAATTCAAATATTTGTATCCATTTTATGTTGAATTCAAATCATAGTACATTATTGGTCTAGGTAGCAAGATTTTTGGGATAATCTAAACCCTGTTTTCATACGTATAATATTTGGCTGAATTGGGACAAGTTTTGGTATAAGCCTCTTGCAAAATCGGAGATTCTCTCAACAAGCCTCGTGGTTCTGAGAGGAAACGTGTCACCTTTGTGTGCGAAACGATATACGCTGCCTCCCCCCTGATTTTATTTACAGAGGCAACATAGAACTATATGAGTGCCCTGTTAAATTTTGGAATTATTTCGGGTTCATTTGGCCTTTTTATACATTAATTGAGTTTTTGGACTTTTAATGTGCATAATCTAAATATGAATTGCATGCACATGGTCCGGTGCACCAAAGTGGGTTGAAAAATCACATGTGTTTCCTTGGTTGAATTTCTAGGTCCCATGGAAGAAATGAGAATGAAATTCAAACATCTGGGCATCATGACTCGGCCGAGAACATCGAGAAACTTTGATTTTAAATTCATGTAAATCCAAAACTCGCCTGGAAATCATGAAACTTGGCATGGTGTCATGTCATGGCACTAACATGTTGTGGTAAAAAATTGGGCCGATTTGGAAGCTCGTGGAACGTGCCACCTTTGAATGTGAAATGATATACGCTGCCCCCTTGAGCTTCTTAACAAAGGAAACATAGAACTACATTAGTGCCATGTTAAGTTTTGGAATTATTCCAGGTTCGTTTGTCGTTTTTTATACATTAATTGAGTTTCTGGTCATTTAATGTGCATAAGTCAAATTTGAACTACAAGCACATGCTCTCATGCACCAAAGTTGGTTGAAAAATCACATTTGTGTCCTCGGGTGAATTTCTAGGTCCCATGCAAGAAATGAGAATAAAATTAAAACATCTGGGCATCGTGGCTCGGCCAAGAACATTGAGAAACTTGGTTTTAAAATCTTGTAAATCCAAAACACGTCTGAAAATCATGAAACTTGGCATGGATGTCATGTCATGGTACTACCATGTCGTGGTAAAAAAATTGGCCGAATAGGAACAGATTTTGGTATAAGCTTTTGCAAACAGAAGCTTCTCTCAAGAAGGCTCGTGGTTCTGAGAGGGAACGTGTCACCTTTGAGTGCGAAACGATATACGTTGTCCCCCTTGAGTTTATTTACAAAGGCAACATAGAACTACATGAGTGCCCTGTTAAATTTTGGAATTATTCCGGCTTCGTTTGGCCTTATTTACACATTAATTGAGTTTTTGGTCATTTAATGTGCATAATTCAAATTTGAACTACAAGCACATGCTCCCGTGCACCGAAGTTGGTTGAAAAATCACATTTGTGTCCTCGGGTGAATTTCTACTCCCTCCTTCCATCTATATAGGTCCTAATGTGTTTTTCGAGGCTAACTTTGACCTAACATTAGAGCGATAATATATGACATGCAACTTACACAAAGCATACCTTCAATTTTGTATGTCAAAGGAGTTTCCAATAATATAATTTTCATAGTATACATCTCATGTGCTATTAATCTTGTCAGTAGTCAAAGGATGTCTTGAAAAACACATTAGGCCCTATATAGATGGAAGGAGGGAGTAGGTCCCATGCAAAAAATAAGAATAAAATTCAAACATCTGGGCATCGTGGCTCGGTCGAGAACATTGAGAAACTTGGTTTTAAAATCATGAAAATTGGCATGGTGTCATGTCATGGTAGTACCATGCCATGGTAAAAATAATTGGCCAAATAGGAACAAATTTTGGTATAAGCTTCTTGCAAATCGGAGCTTCTCTCAAGAAGGCTCGTGGTTCTAGGAGGGAACGTGTCACCTTTGTGTGCATAATTCAAATTTGAAATACAAGCACATGTTCCAGTGCACTAAAGTTGGTTGAAAAATCACATGTGTGTCCTCAAGTAAATTTCTAGGTTCCATGCAAGAAATGGGAATGAAATTCAAAATTCTGGGCGCTGTGGCTGGGTTGGAAGAGAAACTTGGTTTTTAAATTCCTGTAAATCCAAAACACGCATGAAAATAACGAAACATGGCTTGGTGCCATGACATGGCACCAACATGCTGTGGTAAATTTGCAGTCCGATTGGCGAAGGCGCACACATTAACAATCAACAAAGTCATTTTGGAACAAGTGCTGTCACGTTACAATCGGAAACACAAGTATTATTGAAACCATGGGTGTTCTACTTACTAGTACCATTTACGTGCTGCCACGCGTCCCCATTTTTTATTAGCTAGGAGGCGCCGTGCAGGGTAGCTATTTGAGTACAAGAGGTGTGCGATCAGACCCCTGCGTGTGCTTATCGGGAGGAGAGCCCTTTGACCTCCATCTGTCGTCCACCTCTCTCCCAAGGTCTCCATTAATGGCGCCCGAGCCTCTGTTTAATGGCATGGCTATGTCTCACTCAACTGAGATTTAAGAGAGAAAAAAGAAAATCTGAAAGCACGGATCTTGATGTAAGATCTGACGGACGTATATAGCATATACTGCGACTTATAGCAAGACTGATGAATATATAAGGACGATTAATTTTTTTTTTTGATCAAAGAAGGGCTTGCCCCTTCCGATTTTCATTACTGAAAACCACCACAATTCACAAGAAGTTCAACACAACTCCAGCCTAACACGAAGGACTAAAAGTTACCAAATAGAAATCACAACATCCCAAGAGGACAACAAAGGCCAAACATCCGTGCTAGAACCCAATATTTCACAACCGACGACACAATCCACATCCTAAACCGATTATTACATCAAAAGAAACCCGGAAACTAGTCTCCGCAGCGAGCGGCGATGAGTTCTTTCATGTCCTCAAGACGCTGCTTGAGAACATCCACGGATTCCTCCACCAGCCTTTGGAGCTCGTTGCGGAGCATGTCATTCTCGTCCATAAGTTTCTTCAACAAGGCACTGGTCTCCTCCTGCTAGTCTCCACTTCGGACGATCTTCTCCCTCAGCAGGTCGCACTCGGCCCGGAGCCTCTCATTGCCCTCCCTTAGTTGCTGGATGACGCCGGTAGCCTGTTCAAATGAGGCTATCATGTCGTCTTGCAACCTTGCCAAGCCAGAGATCTGATCCATCTGGCTATGGACGATTGCATGCATGCGCCTATAATAGTCGTCGCCTGCCCGCGTGAAATTTTCCCAGACTGCCGCGGCACGGCGAGACATTTCTACTGCATTTGTGGCGCGACGGGACATCTCTGCTGCTTCCGCGGCACGGGTGGAGTAGTCTGTTGCATCGATGGCGCGGCGGGACCTCCGTGCCGCTTTAGCGGCGCGGCGGGACCTCTGTGCTGCTACTTCCACGCGGCGGGACATGTCGGCTGCTCTCGTAGCGAGGCGGGAGATCTCTCATGCTTCCGCTTCCATGCTCGCCTCTCCCCGGTGGCAATCTCTCGACCCAGAACTCACGCTGGCCATGGCAGACGCAAGGGAAGGATGTTGAATGACTTGTTTGTTTTTGTGGATGAGGAGTTGAGGAGGAATGTGCAGTCATCTTGGCATACTAGTATTTATAACCGAGTACTAATACGCTCCTAAGTGGGAAACTGTTTAGGTTGTGATCGGTGTGAACAGGTTTGCAATTCAATATAGCATGGAGTAATTTGGAATGTGATGAGACGCAAGCTCAAAATTTATTGACGGTTCTAGTTTTGAAGTGTGGCACTATTCCTGGATGGAGTACTTCTTTTTATACTCCATCCTTTCCGGTTTTATAGGGCTTATCTCAAAATTTTAGTTTTTCCATTTTATAAGGCTCAATTTGGTTGTTCCCCAACACATGCTCAGATTCCAAGGTGCACTAAATCATTGCATGCAAGTATTAAGAGAAAATTGACCAATGCATGTACTTTATGCGTGCATGCATTGCAATTAATGCATTAAACCTATCTCTCGAGACTTCTCGCACACACCATCGTGCCACCCACAAAAACGTGTACTCTGAGTTTAGTAGTACGTTATGCAGGAAGAGAAGAGGTGCACGCACGCACTCGTCCTCTCACACACTCGTCTATTTTTTCTCGAAAAGGAGGACGATGACCCCCGGCCTCTACATCTGGGAGTCACACATGCAAATTATTGAAATATATCGAGTGTAGTGCTTTGATGTGTCGCGTCAACTCGTACATCAACGAGAAGTTTGATTATCCTCTCCCTTGCGGACATAACTGCACCTGCCTTTGGCTGTATGACAGGTTGGCCACACACCTGTAGGGCCCACCTGTCATACACGCAAAGGCAGGAGCATCCCTTCCTCGCCCATGAGCGTGGTGGCTAGGAAGACTAGGAGAAGCTTTCGCCACGCTCTCCCTCCCGCACGCTGTGGACATGTAGTAGTTCAATCGATGTCAGATGGCCAGAAGCGTACTGTAGTACTCCTCCAGTGCAATAGTATTGCATCATTGTTCGACTTCCCGAAGAGGCAAACAGCCAAGCGCAGCCCGGACGCTCGTGTGGCAGTTTCATGTGTAGAGTAGTCTAGGATAGCGTGTACCATGCGTGTAAGCTTAAAATCGTGTAGCAGTTTTATGTGGCCGTCTCGATGTTTTTATGGATATGGACGCAGGGCCTGAGTGCTTGCTTTACTAGGGTTGCTCTCTTCATTCTCTCATCCTCTCCAGATATAAACAAGACAGTGGTAGCAACATTTTCTCTCTGCTCACCGCTGGACACAGATTCGGCCGGATCCCTTCGGTCGGTGTGTGTAGAGGACTAAAAGGTGCATCATTCACGCGGTCATCGCCGCCGAGGGAGGAAACCCACAGCTGCTGGAGGGGCCTGATCCTCTGCCCGTGTCGTTCTATCCGACACATGGCATGTAGTGACCAGACCTCAAACAATCTGATATCTGTGCTTCAGTGTCATCCCTGGATCAGTAATGCGGACACGCACAGTACTTCAAGGATTTATAACAGAGTAGAAATCACACACTTATTACAATGAATGTCTCAAAAGAGACTTATTACAAATAATATGGCTTAAGGCCATCTAATAACGATAACAGCGAAAAGCTTGGAAGATAAGTGAGTCCATCAACTCCAATGGCATCACTGAGTATAGAACCACGACCTAAAGGCACCTTACTCGTCGTCTGAAAAGTCTGCAACATGAACGTTGCAGCCCGAAAATGGGCCAACACATGGAATATGCTGGCAAAGTAACACATAGAGAGTAATGAACATAAATAGGCTATACTACATGCATATATGGCTGGTGGAAAGCTCTATGGTTACAGTTTTGCGTAAAGCCAATTTTCCCCTACTTCAAAGGAATAAATTTTATTTAACTATCATGGTAGTTGTTAAACATTGAGAGCGTAGACACCCTCTCAATCCCAATTAAACATCATCATTAAAACCCAACAAAAAATAATTTAAAGTCACATGATGAAATTCACATGATAATCCAAGTACTAGATACTCAAGACTGCCCATAACCGGGGACACGGCTAACCATGATTAGTTTATACACTCTGCAGAGGTTTGTGTACTTTTCCCCACAAGACTCGATCTCCTCCATTGGGATTCTCGCACTACATGGTGTTTGAGAAACGGATGACCGAGACATAGTCTTTCACAAGCGCTAGCACCTTACGATCGGGTAGACCGATACACCTACTTTCCCCTACATATGCTAGTCTACCACTGTAAGAGTTCGCATGACTTAATCAACTATGCTAGAGCCCATAGTAGCTTGTGGCTGCACACGGAAGTTTCTAGCATGAATAATCTCATGATCCCTTTGAGCCTGGGTGGCGGTCCATAAAGAAAAATAGGCAATCGCTGGAATACCCAGGTGCCTCAATCCACCCAGATGTGTATTAAAGTTGCCACCTTAAGTAAACCATTAAATAACAATCTCACATCTGTCATGGATACACTCACCCAATCCATGTCTACTAGCATAGCATGGCATAAGCAAACGTAGAAGTAACTCCCAAAGGTTTGATAATGAAACAGGTAATAGGTACTACCTCATCTACTTCCCAACCCACAATTTAATTAGATCCTAATCATGCAATGTTTGAGGATTGATCTAATGCAATAAAACTGGTTAGTAAGAGGTATGATCAAAGTGTTACTTGCCTTGCTGATGATCCGCGAAACCTAGAGATTCGAAGTAGCAAGCGGCGCACTCCGGGTACTCTATCGCAACAAACAAACAAGCATACAATAAGTACTCACCTAATGCACAGGTAAAACTCAAATAAAAGAACTAACCGGAAAGTTCAACTTAAGAACTCCGGTTTGCAAAAAGAAACAAATCAAACGAAGCAACGAAAGTCAAATGGCGAGAGAAAACAATCAACGATTACTAATCTGGATCTAAGCCAAATTTTACAGAAGCAAAAACTTGTTTGAGTTGGTTAAACTGAAAGAGGGTTTCGAGACGAAACTCTAGGCGCTTGAATCACCTGATTCCGATAAACGAGCGAAAAGATAAACTAAAACAAAAATCGGATCAGAAATCACGATCAGAAATAATCGCGGAAAATCCAAGAAAAAGAAAAACTGACGAACAGATTAACGAACGTTCGTTATCTGAAACTAAATGGTGAACTCGTCCGTTAAAACGAACGAACGAGCGAACGCTCGCTAAATAAAAGAACCGATAAAACCGATCTAATAAAAAACCTAGGGTTTTCCAAAAAACTGAATCGGTTTTCTTCCGAAAACCGGCGGGCAGCGGTGGCTACCTCGTCGGAATCCGGCGGCGGGCGGCGCGGCAATCGGCGGCGGCGAGCGGCGCGGCAAACGGCGGCGTGCGGCGGCTGCGGGAGGCGGGGTGGGGCGAGGTGGCGGGGTGGGGTGGCGGCGGCGGGTAATTATGGGTGGGGAGGGGGTGAGGTGGCTTGGGAAGGGGCCGTCTCAGGAGGCGTGCTCCTCCCGGACTTGGGCGGCGGCGGCGGCTTCGCTTGGGACTCCGGTCCCGAGCCGGTGCGGGAGACGGCGGTGAGCGGGCTTGGCCCGGCTCGGCTGGGCCTTCGGCCCAGTCGGGCGCGCGAACAGACTTAAAAAAACAATTTCCCCTGAAACTAAGAAAAATTCTAGAAAATAAAATAAAATTCTAAAAAATGCCAAAATAAATTTTCACCGTCTAAATAAAATATTTAGAATGAGATGAAAATTTTCTTGGCCCTAAAATGCAGTTTTGAAAAACATGAAATTTTTCCTAAATTCAAATAAACTAGCCAAGAACTCCAAAAGAAAATCTTATTTTATTTTTTTATTAAATCCTCAATATTTCTTTATTTTGGGAAAGTCATTTTATTCCCTCTCTCATATTTCTATAATGGAATAATTGAAGATAAAATAAATAAAATCAAATGATCCTATTTTCAAAATTTGAGAAAAACTCAAATATGAAAATAATGAAATCCCCAACTCTCTCCGTGGGTCCTTGAGTTGCGTAGAATTTCTGGATCAAGCCAAAAGCAGATAAAAAATATGATATGGAGTGATGATCTAATGTATAACATTCCAAATTGAAAATTTGGGATGTTACAAACCTACCCCCCTTAAGATGAATCTCACCCTCGAGATTCAGGTTGGCTAGAAAATAGGTGAGGGTGGTCCTTTAGCAGATCTTCCTCTCGCTCCCAGGTGGCTTCATCCTCGGTGTGGTGGCTCCACTGAACTTTGCAAAGCTTGATAACCTTACTGCGGGTGACTCGGCTGGCATACTCGAGAATCTTAACTGGTTTCTCCTCATAGGTCAAATCACTATCTAACTGAATCGCTTCTAGTGGCACTGTATCTCTCAGCGGTATATCCGCCATTTCTGCATGGCACTTCTTTAACTGGGAAACGTGGAACACGTCGTGAACTCCTGACAATTCCTCAGGTAATTCTAACTTATAAGCAACTTCTCCCATGCGTTCCAAAACTTTGTATGGTCCCACAAAACGTGGCGCTAACTTTCCCTTAACTCCAAAGCGCTTAACTCCTCGAAGCGGGGATACACGAAGATAAACTCTATCTCCGGCTTCGTAAACTATCTCCTTGCGTTTAGAATCTGCATAGCTCTTCTGCCTGGACTAGGCTGCCTTGAGCCTATCACGAATCAATTTCACCTTCTGTTCAGACTCCTTAATCAAATCTGGTCCAAACAACTGGCGGTCTCCAACTTCATCCCATGACAATGGTGTTCTGCACCTTCTTCCATACAACGCTTCAAAAGGGGCCATCTTCAAACTAGATTGATAACTATTGTTGTAAGAGAACTCCACATATGGCAAGTTGTCATCCCAACTATATCCATAATCTAGTGCACATGCTCTGAGCATATCCTCCAAAATCTGATTGACTCTCTTGGTCTGTCCATCGGTCTGCGGATGAAAAGCTGTACTAAACTCTAGCCTGGTACCCAAAGTTTCGTTCAACTGATTCCAGAACTTTGAGGTAAAACGGGTTCCTCTATCTGATACAATGCTCCTCGGAACTCCATGCAGACATAAAATCCTGGTCATGTATATCTTTGCCAACTTAGCACTGGTGTAAGTGGTCTTTACTGGAATGAAATGAGCTACCTTCGTCAAATGATCGACTAGAACCCATATCGATTCATAGCCTGAACGGGTCGAGGGTAATCCTGTGATAAAATCCATGCCTAGCTTATCCCACTTCCATTCGAGTATCGGCAATGGTTGTAGCAATCCTGCTGGCTTCTGATGCTCTGCCTTTACTCTCTGACATACATTACAAACAGCTACATACTCTACAATATCCTTCTTCATTCCGGTCCACCAGAAAGTGTCTTTCAAATCCAAATACATCTTGGTATTTCCTGGGTGAATCGAGTATGGCGAATCATGGGCCTCTTGCAGAATTAACTTCCTGATCTCTGGGTCATTAGGCACATAAACGCGGTCCTCAAACCATAAGGTATCATGTTCATCCTCACGAAATCCTTTAACTTTTCCCTTGCTCATATTCTCCTTTTTGGTGGCAACCTCCTTGTCGGTCTTCTGAGCTTCTCTGATCTTATCCATCAGAGTAGACTGAATCTCCAATGCTGCTACATAGCCTCTCGGAACTATCTCCAAACATAGCTCATGAAGATCCTGGGCTAACTCCTTTGGTAACTCTCTGGTCATTAGTGTGTTGACATGGCTCTTGCGGCTCAATGCGCCAGCTACTATGTTAGCCTTTCCGGGATGATAATGTAATCTCATATCATAATCCTTGATGATCTCCAACCATCTTCTTTGTCTGATATTCAACTCCTTTTGCGTGAAGATATATTTCAAACTTTTGTGATCCATGTACACCTCACAATGGTTTCCGAAGAGAAAATGTCTCCACGTCTTTAATGCGTGCACTACGGCTGCTAACTCCAAGTCGTGTGTAGCATAATTCAATTCATGGGGCTTAAGCTGTCGTGAGGCATATGAAACAACTCTTCCCTCTTGCATAAGCACTGCTCCAAGTCCTCGACGTGAAGCGTCGCAATATACTTCATAATCCTTGCACTAATCTGGCAGAATCAACACTGGCGATGTAACCAAACGTTTCTTCAACTCCTGGAAACCGGCCTCACATTCCTCAGTCCATTTGAACTTGGTATCCTTCTTCAACAACTCCGTCATAGGTTTTGCAATCTTCGAGAAATTTTCAATGAACCTCCGGTAGTATTCTGCGAGTCCAAGAAAACTCCGGATCTCTCCAACTGTTGTTGGAGCTTCCCAATTTGTCATAGTGACAACCTTGGTAGGATCTACTGCTATTCCTTCTCCGGATATAACATGTCCGAGGAATCCAACTTCCTTCAACCAAAACTCACATTTGCTGAACTTGGCGTATAACTGATGTTCTCTGAGCTTACCAAGTACCAAACGCAAATGTTCTTTATGTTCTTCTTCATTCTTTGAGTAAACCAGTATATCATCAATGAATACTACGACGAACTTATCCAAAAACTCCATAAACACTTTGTTCATCATGTTCATAAAATAAGCAGGTGCGTTAGTCAGACCAAATAAAATAACGGTATACTCATACAGCCCATACCTTGTGGTAAAAGCTGTCTTAGGTATGTCCTGCTCTGGAATCTTCAACTAGTGGTATCCTGATTGCAAATCGATCTTGGAAAATACCTTAGCTCCTTGCAATTGGTCAAACAAATCATTGATCATCGGCAGTGGGTACTTATTCTTGATCGTCACCTCATTCAATCCTCGATAATCAACAACCATCCTTAATGATCCATCCTTCTTTTCCACTAGAAGTATTGGTGATCCCCAAGGTGATGAACTTGGGCGAATATATCCTTATCCAATAACTCCTTAATTTGCTTCTTAACCTCCTCCAAATCCTTTGCAGGCATTCTATACGGTCTCTTAGATATTGGTCCTATGCCTGGCAAAATCTCAGTCAAAAACTCAATGTCTCTATCCGGTGGCATGCCGGGAAATTCTTCTGGAAATACATCCGGAAAATCCTTAACCACCGGTACTTCCTCCCTGTACAACTCCTGATAGGGAATTTACTTGCGTCCTCTTCGGCTCATGTCGTGACACATACTTGATCCTTCTTCCTTTTGGGGTGGTAAGAAAAATCGACTTACTGGCGCAATCGATGTTTCCTCCATGCATCGATAGCCAATCCATACCCAGAATTACATCCAAACCTTGCGATTCCAAAATTATTAAGTCTGAGGGAAACACATGCTTACCTATACTTAATGGAACTTGAAAACATCCTTTACTGGCCATATACTCCGCTCCTGGTGAGCTTACTAACATAGGTGTTCTAAGAACCTTGGTGGGCAGTTTATACTTATCCACGAATCCCGTTGATATGTATGAATGCGATGCACCAGTATCGAAAAGAACGATTGCAGTAAATGACTTAACCAAAAACTTACCTATTACTGCATCTGGCTGGGCTTCAACTTCCTCCGTGTTAATGTGGTTCACCTGTCCCTTGTTGAAAGGGTTCGGCTTCTTCCCAGAGCTTCCGTTGCCATTTCCATTCTGGGCTCCAGGACATTCATTGGCATAATGTCCGGTCTTCTGACACTTATAACAAGAGACTTGACTCAGGTCTCTCTTGGCTGGGGTTGATGGGTTGGTACGGTTCTGACCGTTGCTTCCCCGATTCCCATTACCGTTCTTGGGGCCATTATGATTATGCGAACTTCCTCCTCCATGGGTGTGCTGGAAATGTCCTCCCATTTTCGGGGTAAAGCGTGGCTTCTGCTGAGCTACTGAATTGTATTTCCCTTGTCCATACTTCCTCTTGTGGTTCTCAATCCGCTGCTGCTTCCCTTCTATCATAAGAGCATGATCTACCAACTCCTGGTAGTTGTTAAAAGTTGCTACCATCAACTGCATGCTCAACTCATCATTCAGTCCTTCCAGAAACTTCTCCTGCTTAGTTGCATCTGTAGCAACGTCATCCTGGGCATAACGTGCTAACTTACTAAAGTCATCCACATATTGGCCAACTGCCCGTCCTCCTTGGCGCAAGTTGCGGAACTCACGCTTCTTCATGGCCATAGCTACTGCTGAAATTGATCCCATGTCACCGTGGCTATAGGGTAGGTGATAGTGTAATTCTCCCACCATGATGTTGCTGGTCCATCCAACTGGTGTGCGGCAAAACGCACCTTCTCAGTGTTAGTACATCCTGTAGTGGTTAACTCCCTTCCAATCTTGCAGAGCCAATCATCTGCTACTATAGGCTCGGTGCTACTAGAGAACACCGGCGGATTTAGTCTAAGGAAACGGGTTACGTGATCAACAGGTGGTGGTGGTGGTGGGTTGTTGTTGTCGTTCTCCTGATTCTGATTCTGGACTAGCAACTTCATCAACGCATTCTGCTGCTAGATCAACTGAGTGAGCTCCGGTGGAAATGCAAATCCATTGTCACGTCTCGGAGGCATCTGATGGGTTTAGAGGGGAGAGATTCGAATAGAATGAGGTATAATGAGAAAGCACTACCCATATGCACATGAGACAAAGACAAACATTTCACTCAATCAAACAAGGGCATACAATTGGTCTAACTATCGCAAAAGTGCTTGGACTACTCTATTTACATGGTGGAAAACTACTACTGACGTGGTGGTCTACCAGAAATATTCCTCGGTTGTAGACTCCATGATATCTGCTCCAGCTTCGTCTTCATAGTCATCATCGCTCAGGTCAGAGTCGGTGTCGTCGATGATGATGTAGTCCTCCAGGCGAATCTCCTTGGGTTCTTCGTCTTCTTCTATGGGTGTGGGGTCTCCCATGAATATTCTGATCTTCTTAATCAGGTCTTCATTCTTCTCCACTAGTATGACGATTTCCTCCTCATAATCTTCACGTGTAGCGTTGAGTTCTTCCACCAGCTCTATGATTCTTGTCATCGCCTTCTTCAGATCTATCATGCATGCGCACATCCGATTCTCCTGATGTCGAATGTGCTGGTTTAACTCCGGGATAAAAGCTGCGATTGATCTATCCTTCCTGGTGCTGATCATCTCCCATTGCTCATCTCGGCACCCACAAATCTAGTAGATAGTATCCTTGAGATCATTGCGGTTAACTTCTCCAATACGTCCAATGGCGATGTGGGCTGCCATGCTCTTTCCTAGACTCCAGGTTGGTGCATCAAAGGAAAACTCTATGGGCTTAGTGACTGGCACGAACGTCCTTCCTGGAACTTGAACTTGAATCATCCAACGCTCCTCTTCGGGTAAGGTGGCGTTGTAGGTCCCGGTGAAGCTTGGTACTCCGATGTTCAGGTACTTAGTGACTTCCTTTAGGTTGCGTCCAAAGGGTGTATCTTCATCCGGTTGCGTGAACTTGTTCCTTGCATCCGCCATCCTAAAAGAGTAGAAAAGATGAGGAGTCAGAAATGAGAAGAGTGAGTAGTGATCTTGGGCTTTCGCTTAGTGGTCGTGTCCTACAGTCAGCGTGTGCTCTGATACCATCTTGTAGCGACCAGACCTCAAACAGTCTGATCTTTGTGCTTTAGTGTCATCCTTGGATCAGAAATGCTGACACGCACAGTACTTTAAGGATTTATAATAGAGTAGCAATCACACACTTATTACAACGAGTGTCTCAAAAGAGACTTATTACAAATAATATGGCTTAAGGCCATCTAATAACGATAACAGCGAAAAGCTTGGAAGATAAGTGAGTCCATCAACTCCAACGGCATCACTGAGTATAGAACCACGACCTAAAGGCACCTTACTCATGGTCTGAAAAGTCTGCAACATGAGCGTTGCAGCCCGAAAACGGGCCAACACATGGAATATGCTGGCAAAGTAACACATAGAGAGTAATGAACATAAATAGGCTATACCACATGCATATATGGCTGGTGGAAAGCTCTATGGTTACAGTTTTGCGTAAAGCCAATTTTCCCCTACTTCAAAGGAATAAATTTTATTTAACTATCATGGTAGTTGTTAAACATTGAGAGCATAGACACCCTCTCAATCCCAATTAAACATCATCATTAAAACCCAACAAAAAATAATTTAAAGTCACATGATGAGATTCACATGATAATCCAAGTACTAGATACTCAAGACTGTCCATAACCGGGGACACGGCTAACCATGATTAGTTTATACACTCTACAGAGGTTTCTGCACTTTTCCCCACAAGACTCGATCTCCTCCGTTGGGATTCTCGCACTACATGGTGTTTGAGAAACGGATGACCGAGACATAGTCTTTCACAAGCGCTAGCACCTTACGATCGGGTAGACTGATACACCTACTTTCCCCTACATATGCTAGTCTACCACTGTAAGAGTTCGCATGACTTAATCAACTATGCTAGAGCCCATAGTAGCTTAAAGCTGCACACGGAAGTTTCTAGCATGAATAATATCATGATCCCTTTGAGCCTGGGTGGCGGTCCATAAAGAAAAACAGGCAATCACTGGAATACCCAGGTGCCTCAATCCACCCAGATATGTATTAAAGTTGCCACCTTAAGTAAACCATTAAATAACAATCTCACATCTGTCATGGATACACTCACCCAATCCACCTCTACTAGCATAGCATGGCATAAGCAAACGTAGAAGTAACTCCCAAAGGTTTGATAATAAAACAGGTAATAGGTACTACCTCATCTACTTCCCAACCCACAATTTAATTAGATCCTAATCATGCAATGTTTGAGGATTGATCTAATGCAATAAAACTGGTTAGTAAGAGGTATGATCATAGTGTTACTTGCCATGCTGATGATCCGCGAAACCTAGAGATTCGAAGTAGCAAGCGGCGCACTCCGGGTACTCTATCGCAACAAACAAACAAGCATACAATAAGTACTCACCTAATGCACGGGTAAAACTCAAATAAAAGAACTAACTGGAAAGTTCAACTTAAGAACTCCGGTTTGCAAAAAGAAACAAATCAAACGAAGCAACGAAAGTCAAATGGCGAGAGAAAACAATCATCAATTACTAACCTGGATCTAAGTCAAATTTTACAGAAGCAAAAACTTGTTTGAGCTGGTTAAACGGAAAGAGGGTTTCGAGATGAAACTCTAGGTGCTTGAATCGCCTGATTCCGATAAACGAGCGAAAAGTTAAACTAAAACGAAAATCAGATAAAAAATCACGATCAGAAATAATCGCGGAAAATCCGAGAAAAAGAAAAACTGACGAACAGATTAACGAACGAACGTTCGTTATCTGAAACTAAACGGTGAACTCATCCGTTAAAACGAATGAACGAGCGAACGCTCGCTAAATAAAAGAATCGATAAAACCGATCTAATAAAAAATCTAGGGTTTTCAAAAAAAAACCGAATCGGTTTTCTTTAGAAAATCGGCAGCGGGCGGCGGCTACCTCATCGGACTCCTGCGGCACTCGAGGCTCCGGCGGGGTGGGGTGGCGTCGCCGGTGGCTTCGCTCGGGACTCCGGTCCCGAGCCGGTGCGGGAGACGGCGGCGAGCGGGCTTGACCCGGCTCGGCTAGGCCTTCGGCCTAGTCGGGCGCACGAACAGACTTTAAAATAAAACAATTTCCGCCGAAACTAAGAAAAAATTTAGAAAAATAAAATAAAATTCTAAAAAATGCCAAAATAATTTTCACTGTCTAAATAAAATATTTAGAACGAGATGAACATTTTCTTGGCCCTAAAATGCAGTTCTGAAAAGCGTGCAATTTTTTCTAAATTCAAATAAACTAGCCAAGAACTCCAAAATAAAATCTTATTTGATTTTTTTATTAAATCCTCAATGTTGCTTTATTTTGGGAGAGTCATTTTATTCCCTCTCTCATATTTCTATAATGGAAATAATTGAAGATAAAATAAATAAAATCAAATGATCCTATTTTCAAAATTTGTGAAAAACTCAAATATGAAAATAACGAAATCCCCAACTCTCTCCGTGGGTCCTTGAATTGGGTAGAATTTCTGGATCGGGCCAAAAGCAAATAAAAAGTATGATATGCAGTGATGATCTAATGTATAACATTCCAAATTGAAAATTTGGGATGTTACATGGCCGGCTCGGGAGGTCCTCCGACCCTTCTTCCTCCCTGCCGTATTGTCCGCGGATCCGACCTGCCGCTGCCGACATCCCGGCGACCCTCAGGTATAAGTTCTTAGAAAGTGGCCTTGCTCTACTGTCCCAGCTCCCCACGTGTCTGCATGTGCATCTTTTTCTACTCCCATCAGCTCTTCCAAAGCCACCTAAATTTTTAGTATTATTAGAGGTAAAGCTACTTCATGCATTCGAATCTAGCGCTTTGTTCAAACAACGAAGAAAGGGAGGAAATTGTAGCATGAATGTAGGACTTCATTCAAAGAGGAAATAATGTGGTGAAAGTAGTAGAGACCGGATACCCAACCGGTCTCTTGGTTGAAAAGGGAAATAATGGGAAAACACATTACAAACTGGATAAGGAACAGATCTATTATTGGTTGAATAAAGGATAGAAAGTGGCGGCTGGTGGACAAGTCAACAGAGTATGTCCAGGATTAGATTTGCTGCCATCACATAGTAAAAGGTCCCCAGGATTAGATTTGCTGCCCTCACATAGTAAAAGGTCTCAGGATTAGATTTGCTGCCCTCACATAGTAAAAGGTCTCCAGGATTAGATTTGCTGCCCTCACATAGTAAAAGGTCTCCAAGATTAGATTTGCTGCCCTCACATAGTACAAGGTCTCCAGGATTAGATTTGCTGCCCTCACATAGTACAATCGCACTCCTGCTGTTTTCCCCAGTATGATAAGTAAGTTGCTCCTTTACGCTGCTGAGTGTCCTAGGGTCCCCACGGTCCCATGCCCTTAAACCAACTCTTTAGCTGCTGTTGATTTACTGTGTCTGGTAAACAAGCAATGCCACCATTAAAGTAATCCCATATTTGAGGAATCTCATTGTTAATCGTAATGCTTCTGGTAACATGAAGCATTGCTGATGTTTTAAAATTTCTATTGTCCTTGCGTGATTGCCATGAACATAATTAATATGATTCTTTTCATTTTGTATATGTTTCGTATATTCTTATTGACCAGCAATTGTTTACTTTCTATCTTTTTGTGCAGATAGGGATATCCATTTCACCTTCTTGCTATTGTGACCTTTCGATGAACTGCACAAAACACTTTTTTTTTGGAATGAGTGTCTTGTGCAGTTCAACTAAAATGTCACGTGGGCAACATCTCTCAATTTTGGTGGAACTGCACAAAATGGTGATTGGAGTTTCCAAAATCTCCGTCAAGTTTTGTTGGTAATCTCGTGCAACATTTTATTAGCCTTTGCTAGATGGAGCCGTCACTGTCACCACAATGGCACTTTATTTTAGTGGAACTGCACAAAAGGATAAGAAAATTATAGTTGCACCTTACATGAGCCTGACAGCCAACCTTAATGTTCCTCAATTTTAGTTTAACTACTAAAGAAGAACCTGCCAGCTCACAAGAGCAAGTACTTCTTGCTAGCTGAATGATGCAATCTTTGCTTCATTTCAGGTGAACTGCACAAAAAGGCGCATGAATTGAATCATGGAACTCCAGGCAGACCTCATCCAAGTAGAGCTGGAGGTTGAGTTCAAGGATGCCGCTATTAAAGTGAAATCATGCTCTCATGTCTCCTTGTTTGTGCTGTGCAAACATGCTGTGCAAACAGGAATACTCAACTACAGATGTTGTGACGGTCAAGAGCATTTGCCAAGTTCTTCGATTGTATGACATGGCTAGCCAAGATGGATTTAATCCCGATATTCACTTTATCGAAAGGCTCTAATGGGTTGGTTCTGAATCTTGCAAGCTGGGAATCCGTGAGATGTGTAGGCATATTTGTTATACTTATTATTTGAATCTTATTTGTTGGTTCTGAATCTTGCAAGATGGGAATCAATGAGATGTGTAGGCATCTTTGTTGTACTTATTATTTGGATCCTATTTGTTGGTTCTGAATCTTGCAAGCTAGGAATCAATGAGATGTGTAGGCATCTTTGTTGTACTTATTATTTGGATCTTATTTGTTGGTTCTGAATCTTGCAAGCTGGGAAACATGACATGATGATGCAGAGGATAACAACCATAACAAATAGTTCAAACTTGGTAGTATTATCTTTGTGAAAGTGTGACAAATGTGATGATCGTGTGCGTCCTAAGAATAATAATTCTAGTTGTTGTGCATGTTGATCTTGTGGCACTGATAGAACGAGCGAATGCATTGCTTGTTTTAAGTACAAATTTCTATTAAATCTAATTAAACTTAAGTAAAGTGACCACTAACTCCTGTTATTACAGTACCAATACAGACCCGCTCGTGAACCAACGTGTGGCCGAGGGTGCATCTTCTGCCGGGCATGCAGTGGACGAGGGAGGGGTAGTAACTGTTGTCGCCTATACACACTTAGCTTACTATTGAATCTAGTTCCCCAAAGGGCTGAAATACGAACTACTGCCGCCCCCTACACACTCGTTCACTCGAAGAGACTCCAATGGCGATCTGAGGGGTGAGCCTGTTGGATATGGACTTCAGCAAGGAGTTCCCCTTTGAGTTTGTCGTTCAGTCCTATGGCTGCACCAAGTTAAATGTGATGTACACCAACGATACGGACTCGGTGAAGCTCTGCCTTGCCTTAGTCCTATGGCTACACCAGGTTCTGGAGCATTCGCCCGTTTCATCGGCAGCGTCGACTGCACCTTCGCTACGGTGGAGAGAAGGAAGAACGCGACGATTCGGCCATCTGGTGCAACAAGCTTGTCGACATCTAGAAGCAATACAAGATCATCAACAACGGGCAGGAGAAGGACTCCGTGGTTGACCTCGCTGAGACCATCATCGACCCCTGATACGCCAACATGAAAGAAGACGACCTGAACATGTGGGAGGTACCTCCAAATCTAGCCTACATAACCTATGCGGCCAAGGACGCATACGCATGCTACGACATGTATAGAAAAATCTTGGACATGAGGGCGTGTCTGCTTCCCGTAACCGACGAGTACACGGACAGCCGCAACGTCATGATCAAGCGTGCCAAGAAGGTCTAGATGTTATACTTTATCTATTTATAAGCACCTTTATCATCTGAATGTTTCACGCATTAGCCTATGTGTCATAATTATCTATTTTGTCTGAAATGTTTCTTTTAAGAACCCATTAACCTGATTGCTTTTTTAGTGTCTATTTGCTTATGTATGTAAACTAGTTCACTTGTCCGTAAAAAAAAAACTAGTTCACTCGGCTGCCATGCTTTGAATCTCCTTCCTCCCAACATATTCCCCTCCTTAGATGGACCCAGCAGGTCTCTGAATTTTCTCCCACTTTCTTTTTCGATGTAAACTGAGTTTTCTCTCAGTACTTTCCCCTAGAACCAACTCAACTGTCCCACGTCTAGCCTAAAAAATAATAATACCCCACGTACTATTAACTCATCAAATTAAAATGATATTTTATTTCGTAAGTTGAAAGTTCTTACAAAATAATAATAATAATTGTTTATATATAACTTGACAAGTTAACTCCTAGTGACTGCGTACATAAGCTTGCAAAGATTTTACTGACGTGCAATCTTGTATTTATGTTTTTATAACATTTCTTCGTCTAGCCCAACATGATATTTTCACCCAGCCAAGCAATATGGGCTGTAATGCTAACAAAAAGAATATGGGCTCCAAAAAAACCTTAATAATTAGCAAATGGGCTATAAATTATTAGATATAATGGCAGATGGGATGTATATTGTTTTCCACAGATTTGAGGCTTTCCTAAAAAAAGGTTGACGCACAAGCAGTGACTGTTGGATGGCCATCCAACAGCCGTCGTGCTTCTTCTATCTCTGCTCTTCCTGCTCCAGCCGCTCAGACAAGCGCCAGCGGGACTGCCTGCTCCCTGCTCCCCGCGGCCGGCTCTGCTGCCGCGCAGGCCTCACCGCCCCACCATACTCCCATAGCTGGCCTAGCCATCCCTCTACTCACCCACACCTGCTGTTATTCTCCGGCGACAGCAGACGAACCAGTAAACCCTCGTACAGTCGTACTCCCCTCCACGTGGGAAACAACTGTCGAGCCTTCCCTGCCTCCGTGTCGTTCCCTTCCTAGGCCTCACCGTCCTCCACCGCCCTGGTGCTCTCGGCGCGACCTGGTCAACATGGTCAATGACCGACATGCATTTGAAGTGGACTATACATGGAGAGGCCGACAGTTGGGTCCACGGCCGCACGCAAGGAAATGCCTCCTTATTACGCGCAAAATAATGATTCCTCCACCTGACATCAGGGACCCACCAAAAGGGCCTCTGTATTTCATGAAAAAATGTTACCGCTGCTGACAGCTCGGACCCACCAGCTATATCTTCGCACGCAAGGAAGTGCCTCCTTATTACGCACAAAAAAAATGAATACTCCCCTTGTTAGCTGGGACCCAGTATAGTGGCAGGCTGACTTGTGGGCCTACTAAGTCGACGGGGACAGAGGGCTTTTTCAACTTAGTCAATATGCACGATTCTAGCTCCAGTGACCGTACGATGTCCATCCAACGGCCGTAGTGCTTCTTCAACCTCTGGTCTTCTTGCTCCAGCCGCCCAAACCAGTGCCGATCGTGCCTCGTGCTCCTGCCTCCCCTGGCCGGCTGTGATGCGGCGGAGGCCTTACCTCCCCTACTACTCCCACCGCTGGCCAGGTCATCCCTTTACTCACCCACACCCCCTGTTATTCTGCGGTGATGGCAGCCTCATACCGCAGCGAACCAGTGAACCCTCGTACTCCTCTACGCATGGGCATCCACTGTCGCGTCTTCCCCGGCTTCGCGTCGTCCCCTTCCTAGGCCTCGCCGTCGTCCACCGCCCTGGTGCTCTCGGCGCGGCATGATCAACGTGGTTAAGGAACGGCTTCCATCGGACGTGGACTGTACGTGGAGAGGCTGACAGCTGGGTCCACGGCCGCAGCAAGGAAGTGCCTCCTTATTACGTGCAAAATAATTATTCCTCCACCTGACAGTGGGGACCCACCGTACGGGCCACCATATTTTGTGCAAAAAATGTTTCCCCCCTGACTGCTGGGACCCACCAGCTACACCTTCGCACGCAAGGAAGTGCGTCCGAGCAGAAAAAATGATTTGCCCCCCTGACTGCTGGGACCCACCAGCTACATCTTTGCACGTGAGGAAGTGCCTGACAGTCGAGACCCACCTGGTCGAGGCATACGTAGTGTTGTCATTCTAGTCATGAACGTGCACGTACATACTGGTTGATGTAGAGGCGCGCACGTGTCGTAGTAGAGGCGCGCACGTGTCGTATTAGAGGCGCGCACGTAGCATGTACACGTATGTACAGTGGCCAGGGTGCAAGAAAGAAAATACGGCCACGTATGTGTACATACGGGCGGGTTCTCGAACGCCTACCGCGCATACGTACGGCCAGGGCTTGTGTACATGGCTGGGTCGGAGCAGAGAAACAGCGTTGTCGTCGTGTTCATGGGGAGGCAACGGAATGCGTCGTGTTCATGGAGAGGCAATGGAATGCGTCGTGTTCATCGGGAGGCAACAGAATACGTCGTGTGCATCAGGAGGCGACGGAACGCGTGGGAGCCAACTGGCTGGGTCGGAACGGAATGTGTGGTCGTGTTCATCGGGAGGGCTTGGACGGAACAGGCGATGGAAACGAGGCCTGGCGTACCATAGAACAGAGGAAACGGACCTCCTACGGTCGAAACGGGGGTCCTGTTGATAGGTAGGGGTGTCGCGTACCGCAAAACGAAGGAAACAGACCTCCTACGGTCGAAACGGGGGTCCTGTTGATCGGGAGGGGTGCGGCGTACCGCAAAATGGACGAAACGGACCTCCTACGGTCAAAACAGGGGTCCTGTTCATCAGGAGGGGTGTGGAGTACCGCAAAACGGGACTCCACGGGATACTGTTCATCTCCACCGTCGACCTCCTCCAGCCTCCATGGGCTACCGTCGACCTCCTCCAGCCTCCACGGGCTCCTGTTCATCCAGCCTCCACCGCGCGCTACTCCACCGGCTATTGTTCAACCACCCCTCCACGAGCACCCCTCCACCGTCTACTGTTCATCCAGCCCTCCACACCATGGGGTCCTGTTCAACCACCCCTCCACAGGCACCCCTCCACCATCTACTGTTCATCCAGCCCTCCACCACACCATGGGGTCCTGTTCATCTAGAGGCAACGCCACTGCACACTGTTCATCCACCCCCCCCCCCCACACACAACGCTCACTGTTCATCAAATCGATCGGCTTCAGTTAGCAGCAGTAGCGAAGTAATCGCTCAATCGGGTTCAGTTAACAGCCATCGATCGATCGCTCGGGTTTAGTAACGCGTAGCCTGTAGTGCAATCGCTCGGGTTCAGTTAGAGCCAACGCCTCAAACACACACATGTACGTGTACGAGAGAAACGCGCATCGCTCGGCCCCCGACCTCCCACCGTAACCGGGAACTCCCCGAAATTTTCCTCCCCCTCGCTTCTACCACGGTTTTTCTGTCATGGACGGCCCAAAGAATGTCATGCAGCTGCATCTCCGGCCCGCCCAGGACGAAAAGCCCATTTTCTGTCATGATTTTTTGTCATAGAAGTAGGAGCCCACCACATCTATGATGATACCGGGTTTTGTCATAATTATCGTCATAGAGGTGTCATATGTATGACACAAAAAAATTTGTTCGGCCCAAAATGTCACGGATGTGTCTTTTTTTGTAGTGTTAAGAAGATGTCACTATATGAATTTTGCAGGGTTTGAAAAGTACCTTTCGAGGGTAGCCTAGAGGAACCACATCGTAAAGATGTGGATTGGTTTATTGACACTATCACTGTAGGGGAAACTACGAAGGTTTTTCATGCAAGAATCACTAGCATACATTTTCCTGTTTTACGCTACTTTGCAATATTTGCTAGTCATTGCTTAATTGGTCGCGGAAACTGTGGAAACCTTAGTGTTCCTGATATTTTTATTTTGCTCCATGGTTTATTCCATAATGATTCTGTTAGTATGGGCGGTATTATTGCCAAACGGTTAAGTCTGAACCATACAAAAGGACCCATCTTTGGTGGTATCTATTCTTCACGCCTTGCTGCACACTATAACATACCTATTAGCCACTATGAAAAAGAAGAAAAATTGTTGCCCTACTGTTTATTTAGATTATAAGAGTATGGTAGCACATGATTTTATTATAAAGAATGGGGAAGGGGAGCTGAAATACAAATTGTTCTTTGATAAACGTCATCCTGAGACTATCACATTGCCTGCTCCTTCCTTGTTTGATTTATATACAGGCCAGTACCTCGTCTCGCCGGAGGACATTCACGCTTACCGGAACTCTACATCAGCCACGGAGCCAAAGTCGGAACCACAAGTTGATCCTCCACGACAGTCTAATTACCAGTGGGATCCAGAGATGATTGCCAACCAGTGGCAATCGGAGTCTTCTTCTTCGCAGTACGACCCCAACTATTACTATGGATATCCGCCATGCCAGCCATGCCCATAGACCAACTTAGGCCAAAAGCCTAAGCTTGGGGGCCACCGACATTACATTCATGTTCACACACTCATTTCAAGATGTCGGTGCTCATACTTTTTCATTGTATCATCCATGCTAGTTTATTTTCTTTTTCTTGCTTTCTTCTTGTTTGTTTGTTAACCTTCAGAAAAACAAAAAAAAAGTTGTAGTTTTTAGTTAGTTTACTTTTCTTGCTATAGTAGTAATAATTAGAAAGAAAACCCAAAAAGATTTCCTGTTCTTCTTTTGCTTGTTGGGAGCTTTCCCATGTAAATAGTTTTATTTCTTTTCTTTTCTTTGGGGTCGATAGGAGAAGACCATGATTAAATTGTTGAAGTTGCTCTTATATGCATTATTGTTGATTTAACCAAGAGCCCATATTGCCTTGTCTTCTCCTGTTTATTGAATGCTCGCAGATTCCAGCTAGTCCAATGCACGTGCACTATTATTATTATTCACATCATTCGGTCGTGCAAATGAAAGGCAATTATGACGATATATGATGGACTGACTGAGATGAGAAAAGCTGGTATGAACTCGACCTCTCTTGTTTTTGTAAATATGATTAGTTCATCGTTTCTAGTTCAACCTATTATGATTAAACATGAGATCATAGTTTCTTGTTCCATGCTTGATTAGCTAGGAGCTTATAATGGTTTACCTTGCGTGCCAACATGCTATTAAAATGGTTGTGATGTGGTATGATAGGGTGGTATCCTCTTTTGAACGATTCGAGTGGCTTGACTTGGCACATGTTCACGCATGTAGTTAAAACAAAATCAACATAGCCTCTATGATATTTATGTTCATGGTGCATTATATCCTACTCATGCTTGCATTCGGTGTTGATTAATTTTAATGCATGTTCATGACTGTTGTCGCTCTCTAGATGGTCGCTTCCCAGTCTTTTTCTAGCCTTCACCTGTACTAAGCGGGAATACTGCTTGTGCATCCAATCCATTAAACCCTAAAGTTATTCCATATGAGTCCACCATAGCTACCTATATATGGTATCTACCTGCCATTCCAAGTAAATTTGTATGTGCCAAACTCTAAACCTTCAATTAAATATCCTATTTTGTATGATCAAATAGCTCATGTATCAACTAGGGTTGTCCGTATCTTCCATGTTAGGCGGATTATTCTCAAGAGGAGTGGACTCCGCTCCTCACTCACGAGAAAATGGTTGATCATCGGGATGCCCAGTCCCATGCTTTATGCAAATTAAATCAAAATAATTGCAAACAAAACTCCCGCTGGGACTCTTGTTAGTTGGAGGCACTCGTTGTTTCGAGCAAGCCATTGATTGATGTTTGTTGGTGGAGGGGGAGTATAAACTTTACCATTCTGTTTGGGAACTGCCTATAATGTGTGTAGCATGGAAGATATCGCCATCTCTTGGTTGTTATGTTGACAATGAAAGTATACCGCTCAAAATATTATTCACCTCTATTTCAAAACCGAGCTCTGGCACCTCTACAAATCCCTTCTTCCCTCTGTGAAGGGCCTATCTATTTACTTTTATGCTGAGTCATCATCCTCTTATTAAAAATTACTAGCTGGAGAGCACAACTTGTCGTGGAGTTGACACGGCAGATGTCCTAGAGCAAGGACTTCGTCGTAGGGCCATCGCACTAGGAAGCATCACTACTAGGAAAAGGGCTACTAATGGCGCATCACTGGTGCGCCATTAGTATCACGCCACTAGTATTTTTTACTAATGGCGCACCACTTGTGTGCCATTAGTATCTGGTATACTAATGGCGCACCACTGGTGCGCCATTAGTATAGGCCACGGTGCGCCATTAGTATAGGCCACTGGTGCGCCATTAGTATAGGCCACTAGTGCGCCATTAGTATTTTTGAATTTTGAAGGCGGGAAAATAGTAGTGGCGCACCGTCTAACCCCCACCGTGCGCCATTGCTATTTTTGAATTTTGAATTTGGATCTGGATCGTGATTTTTTTGCCCATTTTTTGCTTGTTTTTTTGCTCGTTTTTTGGCACGATATTATTTCAAATTTTGTTCCTATTTTTGGATCTTGTACGTTCTTTTGCCATGTTCTTTTGCCGGAGAGGAGTTCGCCGGAGAGGAGGAGGAGGTCACCGGAGAGGCGCTCGCCTACATCGCCGGAGAGGAGGAGGAGGTCGCCGGAGAGGAGTTCACCGGAGCATCGGAGAGGAGGAAGGAGAAACCATGAGGGGATGGGAGGAGAGGAGGGAGGAGGAGCTCACCAGGGAGGAGGGAGGAGGAGCTCACCGGAGAGGAGGGAGGATAAACCGTGAGGGGAGGGGAGGGGAGGAGAGGAGGGAGGAGGAGGTCGCCTGAGAGGAGGAGGAGGAGGTCGCCGGAGAGGAGGAGGGTAGTATGGTGGAGGAGAGAAGGGAAGATGGAGTGGAGGAGAGGAGGAGATGGAGTGGAGGAGAGGTGGAGTGGAGGAGAAGAATGAAGAGGTAAGGAGGAGAGGACCACGCCCAGCCATATATACGGCATAGTAATGGCGCACCGCGGGCAGGTGCGCCATTACTAACTTTTTTTATTTTTTTGATTTATTTTGAATTTTGAAGGCGGGAAGATACTAATGGCGCACCATGGGCAGGTGCGCCATTAGTAACTTTTTTTTATTTTTTTGACTTTTTTGCCTCTCCAGATCTTAAAATCCCTGTAACTTTTTTCTGTTAGGTTTTTGAGGATTTTGAAAATGTTTAACGGGGTTCCCCCCCCCCCCCCCCCCGTTAAATTCGGATGTAACTTTTCGAGTAGATGATTTTTCATATAAAAAACTTTTTCATCCGAGTTCGTACGCAAAAGTTATGCCCATTTCACAAATTCTCGAGAGATATCGCAAATAAAGTCGAAATTCATCTTTGTAAATTTTCACAACAACTAGACCACATATCACATGGGAAACTTATTTTCTTTTATTTTTTGATATTTCCATCATTTTTTTTATTTTTTTTAACTGAAAAGGCAGTCCACGGGGGGGGGGGGGTGGATTCGGTGGAAGTGGTGGCCAAGTTACTAATGGCCCACCGTGGCATGGTGCGCCATTACTAGTTCAACTAGTAATGGCGCACCACTCCCATGGTGCGCCATTAGTAGTTTTAAAAAAAAAAATAAAAAAATTTACTAATGGCGCACCGTGGATGTGGTGCGCCATTAGTATTTGCACACTAATGGCGCACCAACACATGGTGCGCCATTAGTATGTAGTATTGGCGCACCACATGTACAGTGCGCCATTAGTGTCCATATTGGCTATAGCTATTTTTGTAGTAGTGCATAAAGGGGTTAATCGGGACAAGGGACACACAAGAGAGTTTTTATACTAGTTCGACCCCTTACGATCAAGGTAAAAGCCTATGTATAGTTGGGATTGGTATTGCTTGAAGCTTTGATCTCCAAGGGGCTCAACTCGCCGGCTTGGTTATCGATTTGGTTGTTTCTTGCCCTAAACCGCCACCGGGTCATCCCCTTATATACATGGGTTGACGCCTGGTGGCCTATAGAGTCCCGACCGGCTCATAATCGTGTCCGGCTCGGTGACTTCCTTTACATGCCTTTCTTTACATGTCTTTCCTTACATACTGCGGTTTACAATATCAGGCCTTAAGTCGGCCCCAGGCCTTTGGGCCTTCTATACGTTTAGTAAACTATCATCTTGAATGTTTATTGGGCTTCTTATGTAACTCGCCATTAGGGCTGACCCGGCCCCTCCTGGGCGGGTCATACTGGTAGTAATATCCCCAACATTAGGCCCCAGGTTGACTTTGAACTTTGTTCTTTGTCAATCTTCAATACTGAGATGGAATCTATCCTCTGTCTGAAAACTTCTGTAACCCTCCGTGACATCATCTTCTGAAAACACAAAAAACTTTCATGATGTCATCTTCCAACGGATCTTTTATTTTTTTAATGCCTTCCGAGAATCGAGGCGTCCATTTAGTTGGATAATCATTATTCGGGTCTCCTTGATTTTCGCGCCCACCTGTTCGCGTACTCCCTTATAAATAGGTACGACCTAGGTCTTTTTCATTCTCCCCCTTTGGTCGTCTTCCTCCTCTCACTGTTTCGCTGCCGCTCGAGCTCTGCCTCCGCCGCAGATCTCCTCGTATTCTCCACCTTAGGCCGCTGCATCAACCTGATTTGACCAGAGAAACGCGATGAACCTCCGCAGTAGCTGCTTCTGTAAGTCCCTTTCCTTCTTTTCCTTAGATCTGCATTACGGCTTCTCGAGTTCGTCGGTGTTCGTCGCCGCCTGTTACAGATTCTTGATAGATTTCACCTTCGATGCCCTTTCCTGATCGTCAGATAGTGTAGAAGTGTTGCGGTAGCTATTTTGCATTCATTTTTTATAGCAGTAGATCCCTTTTTCCTGTAGAGATGCTTTGTTAGCTGATAAACTCATTTGTACTGGACTTTTAGGTCTAGAATATTTTCTTTTTGGGAGAGCCATTTGATCCAAAATAATAATGATAGCTTGGTGAAACTTGTTTATGCCAACACTTAGCTGAATCTGCTTTCTGAGAAAGTTTGTAGTCATGGTGGCTTACTACTCCATCTTTCTTTTCCTTATATGTCATTAGCCCTTAGTTTAAGCCGCCATTACTTGTTTTACAACTTCAACCTTTAACTGTTAATTTTGCCGTAAATTGAACAGGTATGTTGTTTTTCCTTTTTCAGTCCCTTGCACTTCATGCCATCGAAGACACCCACCATCTGCAATTGGGTCCCCTCAACCATAACTGAGGAGCGTTTAAAAGAGTTCTTCCTCATTGGGTTTCTGCCCTCAAGAAGCATCATGTCTTATCGTGCTCCTGGCCCGGAAGAAGAATGACCCAATCCAAAAGACGGGGAAGTGATCGTCTTTACTGACCACATGAACCGGGGCTTCTTACTGCCCGGTTCAAAGCTTTTCAGAGAAGTTCTTCACTTTTTCAAACTCCATCCTCAGGATATTGGGCCCAATTCCATATCCAATATTTGTAACTTCCAAGTGCTCTGTGAGGTATACCTTCAGCAAGAGCCGACTGTGGACCTATTTAGAGAGTACTTCTACCTGAACCGGCAGAACGAGTGCACCAATGGCCTTAGCTTAGAGCTTGGAGGCATCTCAATTCAGCGCCGGCAGGGTGCTGTCTTCCCTCTCTTAGTTTTACCAAGTCACCCAAAGGACTGGAACCAAACTTGGTTTTACTGTCAGGACATCTCACCCGCCAACGAGAAGCCACTGCCGGGTTACCGCCCCGATCGTCTTGACTCCAAGTTCGCCCTGCCAGATAAACTTACCGTTGCTGAACGCAAGAGGCTGCTTCCATCTATCAAAAGAATCAACGGTTTGTTGGGGAATGGTTTAAGCGGAGTCGATCTAAACCGCTGCTGGATCTCATGGCGGATTATTCCATTAAGCCGTCGTTCAAAATTGATGTATGAATATGGTGGAGACCTGGACGACTCTCTCCGTCATACCCCGGTTCAACTAACCGAGGAAGACATTGTCGCAATGTCAAACGTTCTGGTGAATGCGAAGTATGAAGATTGCAGTGTTGTTGGGTTAAATCCCTTCTGTAAATTTAACCCGGTACCAGAAGTAAGGATATTCTGATCTTTTTTCCTTTGTATTTTGTCCAACTGTATTGTTTATCACTGATCCTTCCTCTTGTCTTTGTAGGCCAACTCTGACTTTTGGAAAGTGAAATATGATCACGAAGCTGCCAAGAAGGCGAAACTCGCCGCCATGAACGCCAAGAAATCGACCCAGAGATTGAAGAAGAAAACTAAAACCACTGTTGAAGATTTAATGAAACTTGATGACACGTCTGACTCGGAGGTAGCCCTTGATTCCCTTGGCCAATTTTTTAACAATCTTATTGACAATGATCCTTACCAGGATGACACTGGGGCCAGTCAGGCCGGGGAAGCAGAGGTAACTATCATTTCCTTCGACTCGGAGCCCTTACCAAGACACAAAGTTCGACGAGTGATACATAAAGTAAGGTTTTCTAACCCCTTTGCTCACTTGTATCCCAACTTTCATTTGAAAAAACAGCAACATGAAAGCGGCCGTGAAGTTGGGATTGAAGATGAACCGGCTGTCATCCTTCAACAGACCCCTCGGAAACACCCGAACGGGTTTTACTTATTACTGTCCTTAACTCGTTTTAATGAATCCCGCTCCTTGTATTTCTTTTAACTCTATTCTTTTACCTTTTCAGGAGGTGTCTCGGTCCTCAGGCGACCCATCACAAACACAATTTCTGGCTTTCAAGACTGCTCCTGGGTAATCAGAAATCCTCGTTTCTTCCGGGTTGCTCAATTGTATCTTGATGCTGACAATCCTACAATATTTTTTCCTTAGCGGCCAGGCTAAATCCAAGAAGGCGAAGGCAGCAAAACCAGCGGAAGACCCGCTAGTGCTAGCATCTGACCCAGCTAGGCCGCCTTCTCCATTAACTGACACCCTAGAAGACACGCCTATTGTCAATCAAGCAAATCCTCCGGAGCCGTCCCTTGATGAAGCCACTATGAATCCTTCTACAGCTGGACCATCAAGCTCAACCGACCCGCCGTCTCCACGTGCTCAAGATGTTCAAATTACTGGGAGCTGCTTTGTTGAGCCGGGGAACCCAACGGTGTTGGCTCGGTGCACAGCAAAGCAAGAAGCATTGGAGAGGCAGAAGGTTCGCTTTGATGTTGCCAACTATGAACGTCTCAATGCGAGTGATATCTTATCCTGCTATCTCAGTCATGTACACTCCAGTTGTGAGTCTGAGATCGAGATGGTCAAGCAGCTTCAATTGAAGTATGAGGTATGTTGTTTTTGGTTTACTAATATTCTTTCAGCCCCCAAGTCTTCAGATTATGAGAGAAACAGAATAACCTGTAGACTTAAAGTACAGGCCGAGACTTTTACCTCTGAATCTTTGACTGATATTGATAGAAACAAAAACTTCACCTATAGTCCCCAAGGACCGGTTTATTTTGATCATCAATGAATCGGTACTTAGAAAAACCGTCTTCAAAGTACTTAACACTCCGGTTTAACCTTGATAAACTTGCTGAACTGCGTACATTAGCCCCCAAGTGCCAAGTGTTGTTACTTTGTAAGAGACTTGGGACTTTAAATATGTTTGTAGAGTCGTAAAAAATTGATTTGGCATACATTAGCCCCCAAGTGTCAAGTGGTTTACTCGTAAAGTACTTTCAGACTTGAATCTTCAATTTGGATATTTGAATTCAAAACCAAGTCTTGACTTATCTGAACGTTTCACAGAATGCCTTGTCTGAATTGAACTCTCAATTGTCGGACGCAAAGACCCGGCTAGCAAGTCAGGAGTCCAAAATCAAATGTTCCACTTCCAAACTGCAAATGAGCCTTTCCGCAACGGAAAATTTGAAGACCAGCTTTGCTACCAAGGAGAAGGCTTGGGAAAATGAGAAAACACTTCTGACCCGACGAGCTGAGACAGCCGAAACAGCTCTGAAAGAAATTTCAACAGAGTGAACAGTTTAAAGGGCCAGGTGTCTCAGATGGTCGCTGCTATCTTTGGTAAGCTGCCTGATTTGACCTTTTGTATATTTTTTGCCAAACCGGAGTATAATCCGCTAACTTACTCTGTTAAAAATATATGCAGGTCCGCGAAGTAAAAATCTGAGCCAAGACCCATTGATTAAACTAAAGGCAGTATACACCTTGGTTGAACAATTGTATATTGGTGCACAACGGGCTCTGGCCGCTATCTCTCCTGCAAATCAAGGACCCAACTGGCTCAGTGATGTCCTGAAGAAGCTGTCCATCCTTCCTGCCAGATTCCAAGAAGTAAAACGCTCCTGCGCGCGAGCCGGAGCTTTGACTGCCCTAAGCCGCTCCAAGGCTTGGGTGCCAGACCTAGACCCGGCGGACGTAGCAAGAGGTTACCCTACTGTGAAGGAGTACGGGTCTCCATTTGATCAGGATGATTTCATAGCGTGCGTACGCGAAGTCCAGCCTCAGGCGACTAGTCTTGGAGATGACACCAATGTTGACAAGTACCAGCCGGGTTTTGATAGTGAAAATAAGAAGATGGCCACTCCTTCATACAAAGTAGCAGATCTGATCCCACTAGTGCGAGAAGATACCTTTGCCCCGGAAATTGACCCGGTCGGCCTGATTGACGACGAAGCCGAATTTGTCACCATGAACGGCTTTGATTGGTCAAAATCCAACTTCCAGCAAATAGAAGGTGGTGAACCGGCGAGGGAGGGACAATGATCATCTTCATGGGCTTATAAAGCCTTGTAATAACTTAGTTGCTAAAACACCGCATGTTTGCTTATGCCATCGCGCATAAAATACTTCTATGTGAATCTGCTTCCAGATGTCAATGTATGCATCGTTTAATGTTTGTCTCTGCAATGTTTGAACTCTGTTCCTGTGAATACAAAGAAAAAGACTGGCAAGGTTGTTTAGAACCAAACGGTCTTAAACACCTAAATTACAGCCAATATATTTACCTCAATAAAAAGCAGAGACAAATATAAAGAAAGGATAAGGGTTAATACTAACTCTTGAGTTAACGCAGGGGGTAAGCGCGTATAAGTAACAACCACACCTTGTCCTTGTTGATCCTTAGATCGCCGGTTTCAATAATCCGGGTGGTGAACTTTGGATCCTTGAGCCACCGGCTTGAATAACCCGGGCGGCAGTGTTGTCCAATAATTGAGCCGGTGAAGAAAACCAGGCTATCTTATTTGTAATATTGAAACAACAAAAGCTAAAAGGCAAGCAACAGATAATAAACATAATTTTAACTATGTATTCAAAAGGCTAGGGGTTTCTGATTCGAATACGATCAGTAAACCGGACCAAAGGGGTTAAGCTAAGGTTCAAATACGACCATATAGCCCCTAGTGGCTTTGGCGTTGCGCCGATCAAGAGGGTACCAACAGCTATGTTCTCTTTGGTTCGAATACGACCTATGTTTGAACAGGAAGCCCCAAATGACCTTGAGAGGTTTTTAACGACCCTGATTTGAATGCGATCCAAGTCGGACTCAAAAGGGGTTAAGCTATGATTCTGATACGATCAAGAAGCCCCCGAGTGAGTTTGGCCTTGAGTCGATCAAGAGGGTTACGACAGCTATGTTCTCTTTGGTTCGAATACGACCTATGTTTGAACAAGAAGCCTCCAAGTGACCTTGAGATTTGCAGCTAGATTCGGATACGATCATAAGCTGGACCAAAAAGGTTAAACTTGATTCAAATATGATCAGCTCCTTAATAGTCATTTGTAAGTAAGAAATAATAAAGATGTATAATCTGTGAAAAGAAAAGAGACCGATGGTCTTACTTTATTGCTTATCGTAGTATATACAACGTGAACGTATGTACATGTTGAGAGCCGGTGGCTCAGGTGTAATATGGCCGAAGTTGAGCAATGTTCCATGGCCGGCGGGTCTCCTCTTCCGACTTACGTGAGTCTGCATGCTCTCGAACGTCAATGAGGTAGTATGACCCATTGTTTAAATTTTTACTGACCACAAAGGGTCCTTCCCAAGGTGGGGATAACTTGTGTGCATCTGAAAGATCCTGGATGAGCCGGAGCACCAAGTCGCCTTCCTGAAAAGTCCTGGACTTAACCCGGCGGCTGTGATAACGATGCATGTCCTGTTGATAAATTGCTGACCGCGCCACTGCTAAGTCTCTTTCTTCATCTAACAAGTCAAGCGCATCCTGTCTGGCTTTTTCATTGTTAGCTTCAATATAAGACGCCACACAGGGCGAGTCATGACGGATGTCACTAGGCAATACTGCTTCTTCTCCATAAACCATGAAGAAGGGTGTGTAACCCGTGGACCTGTTGGGCGTGGTATTGATACTCCATAACACTGAGGGTAACTCCTCTACCCAACAACTCGGCGTTCGCTGTAAACAAACCATAAGCCGGGGTTTTAGCCCTTTCAGAATTTCCTGATGGGCTCTCTCAGCTTGACCATTGGATTGAGGATGAGCTAGAGAAGAAACATCAAGCCGGATGTGCTCTCGCTGACAAAACTCTTCCATAGCCCCTTGGGACAGATTAGTGCCATTGTCTGTGATAATACTGTGTGGAAAACCGAAACGGAAGATTACTTTTTCATGAACTGAACCGTCGTGGCTGCATCACACTTCCTCACAGGCTCCGCCTCAACCCACTTGGTGAACTTATCAACTGCCACCAAGAGATGTGTCTTTTTATCCTTAGACCTTTTGGAAGGTTCCACCATGTGAAGCCCCTAGACCGCAAACAGCCAAGTGATTGGAATCATTCGGAGCTCTTGAGCCGGCACATGCGCTCGTCGTGCAAATTTTTGACATCCATCACATGTACAGACCAGATCTTCTGCATCAGCATGAGCCGTCAACCAGTAAAATCTGTGACGAAACGCCTTGGCTACCAGAGATTTTTACCCGGCGTGATGACCGCAATCGCCTTCATGGATCTCATGAAGGATTTCTTGACCTTCTTCGGGGGAAACACACCGTTGAAATTCTTCGGAAACACTGGGATGAAATAACTCTCCATCCGAAATCGTCATGGACTTAGATCGCCGGGTTATCTACCGAGCCAGGGTCTCATCCGCTGGCAACTCTCCCCGGGTCATGTAAGCCAAGAACGGCACCGTCCAATCTGGGATGACATGAAGAGCCGCTACCAACTGCGCCTCCGGGTCAGGAATAGCTAAATCTTCTTCAGTGGGAAACATGACAGAGGGGTTATGCAAAACATCCAAAAAGGTGTTGGGTGAAATCAGCTTACGCTGAGACCCCAGTCGGCTTAAAGCATCAGCTGCTTCGTTCGTTCGACGGTCAATGTGTTCCACCTGATAACCTTTAAAATATCCTGCAACAGCGTCGACCTCTCGGCGATAAGCCACCATGAGCCACCAGATCTTCGTCATGGTCTTCGTTCTTTGGAATCCCACTTGCTAGATACCTGTTGAGCCACCAGATCTGAGTCACCAAGACATCTGACCCGGCTCAAGCTCATCTCCTTTGCCACTCGAAGAATATGGAGCAAGGCTTCATACTCTGCTGCGTTGTTAGTGCATGGAAACATCAATCGTAACACATAACAAAAAATTTCACCTCGTGGGGAAGTTAACACGACTGCAGCCCCCGAGCCTTCCAATTGCCTGGATCCATCAAAATGAACAGTCCAATATGTGTTGTCCGGCTTCTCTTCTGGCATCTGCATCTCTGTACAGTCATTAATGAAGTCAACCAAGGCTTGAGACTTAATTGCAGTACGTGGAACATACTTCAACCCATGAGACCCAAGCTCAATTGCCCACTTGGCGACTTGCCCCGTGGCTTCTCTGTTTTGAATAATATCTCCCAAAGGAGCAGAGCTAACCACAGTGATTGGATGTCCCTGAAAGTAATGCTTAAGCTTCCGGCTCACCATGAACACCCCATAAACAAGCTTCTGCCAATGTGGATATCATTGCTTAGACTCAATTAGCACTTCACTGCCATAATAAACCGGCCGCTGAACCGAATGCTCTTTGCCAGCCTCCTTGCGCTCTACCACAATAGCCACACTAACAGCCTATGAGTTGGCAGCCATGTATAACAATAGCGGCTCTTTCTCAATTGGAGCAGCCAGGACCGGCGGCTCAGCCAGTTGTGCCTTCAAATCCTCGAAAGCAGCGTTCACAGCATCACTCCAAACAAAACCATATGTTTTCTTCATCAACTGATTCAGAGGCATAGCCTTTTCCCCTAACCGGCTTATGAACCGGCTCAAAGCAGCCACATGACCCGCCAGTCGCTGAACATCATTGACGTAGGTTGGTTTGGCTAGGGATGTAATTGCCTTGATTTTCTCCGGGTTAGCTTCAATACCTCGGTTAGACACCAAAAAACACAAGAGCTTGCCGGCTGGCACTCCCAAAACACACTTGGCCGGGTTAAGCATCATTTTGTAAACCCGAAGATTATCAAAAGTCTCTTTCAAGTCTTGGACCAAGGTTTCCTCTTCCCTGGATTTCACCACTACATCATCCACATAGGCATGAACATTGCGCCCAATTTGATCGTGAAGACAATTCTGCACACACCGCTGGTAAGTCGCCTAGGCACTCTTAAGCGCAAAAGGCATAGACACATAGCAGAAAGCTCCAAAAGGAGTTATAAAAGTTGTCTTCTCTTGATCCTTGACTGCCATCTTAATCTGATGATAACCGGAATAAGCATCTAAGAAACTCAACCGTGCGCAACCCGCCGTAGCATCAATGATTTGATCTATACGGGGAAGAGCAAAAGGATCAACCAGACAAGCCTTGTTCAGATCTGTGTAATCCACACACATACGCCAGGTGCCATTCTTTTTTAGTACAAGCACTGGGTTAGCTAACCATTCGGGGTGAAAGACCTCCATAATGAACCCGGCTGCCAAGAGCTGGGCCACCTCTTCCCCAATGGCCTTGCGCCTTTCTTCATTGAACCGTCGGAGAAATTGTTTGATAGGTTCGAACTTTGGATCGATATTAAGAGTGTGCTCAGCGAGTTTCCTCGGGACACCCGGCATGTCTAAAGGTTTCCATGCAAAGATGTCCCGGTTCTCACGGATGAACTCAATGAGTGCGCTTTCCTATTTTGGATCCAAGTTTGCGCTGATGATGAATTGTTTTAATGAGTCGCCAGGTACAAAGTCAACCATCTTGGTGTCATCAGCTGATTTGAATTTCAACTCCGGCTCATGCTCTATTGTCGGTTTCTTTAATGATGTCATGTCTGCCGGGTCAACATGATCCTTGTAGAATTTTAACTCCTCTATTGCACAAATAGATTCAGCATAGGCAACATCACCTTCTTCACATTCCAAGGCTATCTTCCGGCTCCCATGTACTGTAATGGTGCCCTTATGACCCGGCATCTTGAGCTGCAAATATACGTAACACGGCCGAGCCATGAACTTGGCATAAGCCGGTCGCCCAAACAGAGCATGATATGGGCTCTTGATCTTAACCACCTCAAAGGTTAATTTCTCCGCTCTGGAATCATACTCATCCCCAAAGGCTACTTCTAGCTCAATCTTACCAACTAGGTATGCCGACTTACCAGGTACCACCCCTTGAAAAATAGTGTTGGACTGTTTAAGATTCTTATCCGTCAATCCCATCCGGTGGAATGTCTCATAGTAGAGGATGTTGATGCTGCTGCCCCCATCCATGAGTACCTTAGTAAACTTGTATCCACCAACCTAAGGTGCAACTACCAAAGCCAAGTGACCCGGATTATCAACCCGGGGTGGGTGATCCTCTCTTCTCCACACAATAGGCTGCTCAGACCAACGTAGATAACGTGGAATTGCGGGCTCAACGGCATTGACGGCCCTCTTGTGAAGCTTCTGGTCCCTCTTACATAAACTGGCAGTAAATCCATGATACTATCCACTACTCAACTGCTTCGGGTTGCTCTGATAGCCGGATTGCTGCTGCTGATTCCCTTGGCCGGGTTGCTGATTATATCCTCCTTGGTGACCAGGATGACCTTGACCGTGATAACCTCCGCCACTTAAACCGGCGCCCGGGCCATGAAAGCAGCCGCCACCTGAACTGCCACCTGGGCCGTGACCCCCATCAAACATGTTTGAACTTTTAAACGCCTTCATGATCTTTTAGTCCTTCCATAGGTGGGTGGCCGGCTTCTCACGGGTGTCGTGTTTCGGACAAGGTTCATTCAACAGTTGCTCAACGATAGGGCCTGATCCGCCCGATCATGGGGGCTGTCTGCCCTTGCGCCGCTGATTACCACCCTGTGCATTAGTATTAGCAACAAACTCATCAACCTTATGTTTATTACCTCCCTGATTCGCTGGGTTATGCTAGTGACCCTTGCCGTTGTCGTTCTTCTTTCCCTTCGTTGCCTTTTCTTTGTCAGACACTGGGTCCTTGGTGGTATCAGAATCATCATACTTGACAAGATCCGCCATAAATGTTCCCATGTCATTACAGTCACATTTAAGCCGCCCCAGCTTCTGCTTCAGAGGTTCAAAACGACAATTTTTCTCCAACATCAAAACTGTTGAGCCGGCATTCATCTTATCAGATGAATGTATTATCTCCTTGACCCGGCGCACCCAATGGGTTGTAGATTCACCATCCTCTTGCTTGCAATTGGTTAGATCCACAATCGACATTGGCTTCTTACACATGTCCTTAAACACTAGTAGAAAAAGGGTCAAACGTGAAGCACATTAGTGTCGGTTTGAATTTGAGCCGGCACTAATGTGTGCATTAGTGCCGGTTCCAACGGCTAGCCGGCCGCTCTCATTAGTACCGGTTCGTGGCGAACCTTTAGCACCGGTTCGTGCCACGAACCGGTACTAAAGTGAGTGGTGGCAGGATGTTGTCAGTCCGGGGCCTCTCCAGCACCTTTAGTACCGGGTCGTGTCACGAACCGGTACTAAGGTCGTCCTACATAGACACACATTTTTCCCAAAATTTGTCAAGATTTGAAGGCCCCCATCCATTCAAATGATCACAAAGGTTAGCAACTTTTTCCTTTCATCTATCATTGCTAGATTAGCTCGTGCAATGCTTTATATAGTGATTGATTTTTGAGTTTAGTAATTTGGGAGGAATTATATATATATGTGCTAGTATTTGATTTATATGCAATTTGAGGTCAAAAATAACACTTAGTTTGCATATGTAGGTGTGGTTTACTTAGTACCTTCTAAATCTCTGTCGTAACCACCGTCGATCGCTCGCAACGTCCCGTCGCCGGCACCACCTTGTGGTGAGCCTCTTGTTCATGAAGTTTTATATATAAAAATTGATGTTTGTGTGATTTGGATATATAGTTACTCGTATAATTATCTTACCCATACGTTGTTTGTTATACATAGTGCCATGGTTTTGATATCCGTCCCCGTCGGCCCTCGTCCGGGTTATGATTCGGATGTGGTATATTCTCTTTTAAAACTATTCATTGCATTTCGTGTTTATGACAAATTATGCCCATCAAGTTGACATAGATATTTGTATGTAGGAGGTAGTTGAACCGGAAATTCCAACCGACCCTATTGTCGAGAGGTTAAATTTAGTTGAAAGAGAAAACGAGGATTTGAAGGAAAAATTGAAAAGAATTGAGGGGGAGAAGATGGAATTGGAGTTGCATGTCGCCGATGTCGTCGATGATCACAAGATTAAGATGGAGAAAATGCGCTTGAAGATTAGAAAGATTAGAAAATATGCCATTCATAGTGAGGCTTGGTATCATTATGCTGTTGAATCAATTGTTACCTTAGTTGCGATCTTGATCGCATTTGTTGTTGCATTTAAATTCTTTAGCTAGAGAGTTATTTGTTTGTTGCATTTAAGTGTTGTATGATCTTTATGTATGAACTTTATGTATTGTATTAATTTGATGTTTTCGGTGTTGTGTATTGAAGATGAGGGGCAATGGATGTACGATGACCGATGCTCTCCCGAGTTCATTAATGGTGTGCGTACTTTTCTGCTTGCGGCTGAGGCAAACAAGTGAGCGGATGGTTTTATGCCTTGTCCATGTGCTGGCTGTAAGAATGGTCACAATTACTCTACGTCAAGAACCATTCACGTCCACCTGTTTGAGTCCGGTTTCATGCCCCACTATAATGTTTGGACCAAGCATGGAGAAAGAGGGGTTATGATGGAAGACAATGAAGAAGAAGAGGATGACGACAGCTATCCTGGCCATGGGTTCCATGAATACGATGATACAGGAATGAGGGAAGAAGCTGAGCCGGTAATGCGGGAAGAAGCTGAGCCGGCAATGCGGGAAGAAGCTGAAAAAGAGGCATCGGATGAGCCCGTTGATGATCTAGGTCGGGCCATTGCCGATGCAAAGAGAAACTGCGCAAGTGATTTGGAGAAGAAGAAGTTGCAGCGCATGTTAGAGGATCACAAAAAATTGTTGTACCCGAATTGCGTAGGTGACAAGAAAAAGCTGGGCACCACACTGGAATTGATGCAATGGAAGGCAGAGAATGGTGTATCTGACAAGGGATTTGGAAACTTGCTAGTAATGATAAAGGATATGCTTCCAAAGGACAACGAATTGCCCGAGAGTATGTACGAAGCAAAGAAGGTTGTCTGCCCTCTAGGGTTAGAGGTACAGAAGATACATGCATGCCCTAATGATTGCATCCTCTACCACGGTGAGTACGAGGATTTGAACACTTGCCTGGTATGCGGTGCATTGCGCTATAAGATCAGCCACGATGACCCTGGAGATGTCGAGGGCGAGCGCCCCAGGACGAAGATTCCTGCCAAGGTGATGTGGTATGCTCCTATAATACCACGGTTAAAACGTTTGTTCCAAAATAAAGAGCATGCCAAGGCGATGCGATGGCACAGAGAAGACCGTAAGAAAGACAGAAAGTTGAGAGTACCCGCTGACGGGTCGCAGTGGATAAAAATCAAAAGAAAGTATGGGAAGGAGTTTGCAGATGATGCAAGGAACGTATGGTATAGTCTAAGCGCAGATGGCATTAATCCTTTTGGGGAGCAGAGCAGCAACCATAGCACCTGGCCTGTGACTCTATGTTTGTATAACCTTCCTCCTTGGTTGTGCATGAAGCGGAAGTTCATTATGATGCCAGTGCTCATCCAAGGCCCTAAGCAACCCGGCAATGACATTGATGTGTACCTAAGGCCATTAGTTGGAGAACTCTTACAACTATGGAATGGAACAGGTGTACATGCGTGGGATGAGCACATGGGGGAAGAATTTGACCTAAAGGTGTTGTTGTTCGTGACCATCAATGATTGGCCTGCTCTCAGTAACCTTTCAGGACAGACAAACAAGGGATACCGCGCATGCACGCACTGTTTGGACGATACCGACAGTATATATTTGGCTAATTGTAAGAAGAATGTGTACCTGGGACATTGTCGATTTCTTCCGAGCAGGCATCCCGTAAGAAAGAAAGGCAAGCATTTCAAAGGTGAGGCGGATCACCAGACGAAGCCTCGCCACCCGTACTGGTGCTAATGTACATGATATGGTCAAGGATTTGAAGGTGGTCTTTGGAAAGGGTCCTGGTGGACAACCTGTTCTGAATGACGCTGACGGACGCGCACCCATGTGGAAGAAGAAATCTATATTTTGGGACCTGCCCTATTGGAAAGACCTAGAGGTCCGCTCCGCAATCGACGTGATGCACGTGACAAAGAATCTTTGTGTAACCCTGCTTGGCTTCTTGGGCGTGTATGGGAAGACAAAAGAAACACCTGAGGCACGGGAGGACCAGCAACGTATGCACGGAAAAGACGGCATACATCATGGTCATGCAAGCTACGCTCTTACCAAAGAAGAGAAGAAAATCTTCTTTGAATGCCTGCTCAGTATTAAGGTACCGTCTGGCTTCTCGTCGAATATAAAGGGAATAATAAACATGGCAGAGAAAAAGTTCCAGAACCTAAAGTCTCATGACTGCCACGCGATTATGATGCAACTGCTTTCGTTTGCATTGAGGGGGCTTCTACCAGAAAACGTTCAACTAGCCATTGTGAAGCTATGTGCATTTCTCAATGCAATCTCTCAGAAGGTAATCGATCCAGATATCATACCAAGGTTAGAGAATGATTTGGTGCAATGTCTTGTCAGTTTCGAGTTGGTGTTCCCACCATCCTTCTTCAACATCATGACGCACGTCCTAGTTCACCTATGCGAAGAGATTAACGTTTTGGGTCCTGTATTTCTGCACAATATGTTCCCCTTTGAGAGGTTCATGGGAGTCTTAAAGAAATATGTTCATAACCGTGCTAGGCCAGAAGGAAGCATCTCCAAGGGCCACGAAAATGAGGAGGTCATTGAGTTTTGTAATGACTTTATTCCTGACCTTAAGCCGATTGGTGTTCCTGAATCGCGGCATAAGGGCAGACTGGATGGAAAAGGCACGCTAGGAGGGGAACAAATAATATGTATGGACGGACATTCTCTCACTGAAGCACACTACACAGTTCTACAGAATTCCGCCTTGGTGGCTCCGTATATGGATGAACACAAGAATTTGCTACGCTCCAAACACCCGGAGCGGTCAGATGACTAGATTACACGTGAACAAACCAGGAGTTTCGCCAGCTGGTTGCAGACACGTACCATGCATGACACCTCTATTGAAGATGACCTGTACTTGCTGTCCCAGTTACCATCTTCGAATATAATGACTTTCAAAGGGTACGAGATAAATGGTAATACATTTTACACGATCGCCCAAGATAAGAAGACAACCAACCAAAACAGTGGTGTCCGCTTTGATGCAGAAACCAAGACGGGAAAGGAAACATATTATGGTTATATACAGGACATATGGGAACTTGACTATCGACGTGGTTTGAAGGTCCCTTTGTTTCGGTGCAAATGGGTCAATATGACAGGAGGCGGGGTAACGGAAGACCCGCAGTACGGAATGACAACAGTGGATCTCAACAATCTTGTGTATGCAGACGAACCATTCGTCCTAGCCAATGATGTGGCACAGGTTTTCTATGTGAAGGACATGTCTACCAAGCCAAGAAAAAGAAAAGATAAGGAAGCGAATGCATCGTACGATGAGCCAAAGCGGCACATAGTTCTTTCTGGGAAGAGAAACATCGTGGGAGTGGATGACAAGACAGACATGTCAGAAGATTATGAAAAGTTTGATGAAATTGCTCCATTCACAGTGAATATTGACCCGAGCATCTCGTTAAATGATGAAGATTTTCCATGGTTACGGCGCAAAGGGACACACGCGAAGAAAAAGTTTCACACCCAAAGATCTGGGATGTGATCGGCTTCACTATCATCACTTTCTTCTGTGTTTCACACCCAGGAGGGAATCTCTGTAATAGTTAGGGTAGTTATGTGCTTTGGCATTTGAAACGCGAAGAAATTTTATGTGCAAACAAATTCTTTCATGCCTTTACTGATTTTTAAAGTTAAGTTATTCACAAACTAGTGTTTCACACTAATTTCAAATAATTCAAAATTTAAACTATTCAAATTTGAAAACTACGGGCACTAATAGAAAGTTTGTAATTTTTTGTACCTAAAGCAAAAATATTCACAAAGAAACTCTAAATACACAAAAAAACAACTCAAAAATAAATAAAGCAAAAAAATAAAAAAAAGCCCGCCTACTGGGCCAGAGCGGCCTGCATACGACTAGAAACCCAACCTGTTGTTGGGCCAGGATGCAGGCCCGCAAAGGCTCAGTAGGCCCACAGGGCAGCACGGAACATGTAGGCCCAGTAGGGCTGCTTTGGAGAGGTGCTCGAGAGAGCTACCACATGGGGGGTTATAAACCAGTGCGGACGCCCCTCGGCTAGCGAGGTGGGACTAAACTTGCCGCACCGCACCTGCGCCAGCGCACCCCCTTTAGTACCGGGTGGTGGCACCAACCGGTACTAAAGGGGGGGCCTTTAGTACCGGTTGGATCCACCACCCGGCACTAAAGGGGGTGCGTTTCCCGCCGCTTGGCCTGGCCAAAACAGGCCTTTAGTACCGGTTGGTGGCTCCAACCGGTACTAAAGGTCCATCCTATATAACTAAACACTTCAAAAATTTCAGTTTCTCATCTGCTTCTTCTCCTCTGCCCCGTCGCCTGCCGCCCCCGTCTCCATATCCCTCGTCGCCGCCCCGTCCCCGTCATCGCC